>NC_056732.1:330292873-330415373 GCF_019279795.1 Protopterus annectens
TCTGACAATGCAAACAATTCTATACAAGCATTATTGAAATCCATGATTAATTTCCAAAAAATCTTAGGACTACGGTTTAATGAAGAAAAAACAAATATATTATATCTGAGCCCCAAAACAAATATCAACTTAAATAAAAAACTCTCAGACCATCTTGTTACTGAAGACAAACTTCAATATCTAGGAGTTTAACACATGACTTAAATAAAAATGTATTTAATTATACACTGTAATAAATGATATAGAGACATTGATTATAAAATGGAATAGATACTTGTTTACAATGGAAGACATGCTGTATTTGATTGTCAATTATTTTCCCCAAACTACTATATCTTATTCAAGTATTTTCACTACCACCACCTAAAAGTATAATTTAAAAATACAATAAGATCATTTTAAAATTTCTGTGGTATCCATGTAAACCTCGAATAGCTCTAAACAAGCACTTACTGAACTGGGAAGGTGGATGAATTAACCTTCCAGACATGAAACTTTATGCTCTATCTGCTGTAATTAAAAATATTACATTATGGCTTAACCCATCATACTCCTCTATATGGAAATTATTACATGAACAAATTTGCTTAACAACTATGCAATGTCATATACAAGAACACCTATTCATTGTACCAAATATCTTCCATTGGATCTTAAAAATATACATATCGGAAAACAAAAATAACAAAATGTCATCATCTTATATAACTTATACATTAACTACATTCAAAACATTTGTAAACTGAGATCCTAGTCTTAAATCCTGGATATTTTTATTGTTCGCAATAGCTTACACTCCTAAAAATTTTGAGAAACTTCAAATTAATAAAATGGAAACATTGAAGAAAGCAGAATTAATATACTGGCATCAACTATTAGACAAAGGCAAGATAGAACCCATAACATATCTTATGGATAAATATAATTTAACCAATGACACATGGCTAGCACTACAATCACTGAGACAATTTCTGTTAAATAAAAGAGAGGTTATGCAAATTTCAATTAGACACAAAATACCTAAATTCACTGACTATATTACAATCATAAACCAATGTTTTCAAGGGAATGGATATCTGTCCAGTATTTGCAAATTAGTTAAAGAAATGAAAATATATCGCAAATATTCATATTGAAACTATTTTACAGAAGTTAACAAACATCCTCCACAAGATGATGAGAAAAAACTACTCTTAAAGTCCTCAAAACATACTACAATGTCCTTACATTGACAACTGTTCTCATGGAGAGTCATACATGGGAGTTTTTACACTCCACATAAATTAGCTTTAATGTTTAACAAACAAGATAGTTGTTGGAGATATGAACAGAAATTAAAAGCAAATTGGGATCATGTATTTTATGACTGTATAAAATTAGAAAATTACTGGAATGATATAAACTCTTTCTTTCAAACTATATTTAATGACAATTTTAAATTAACTAAAACATTGGTTCTTCTCAATTCCCCTGTACCTAAATGTATTACAAGAAATATATTATCAGTTTTATGGCCTTTGTTGTCTATAGCCAGAAAGATAATCACCATTAAATGGAAAAAACATATGTCGCTCACATTTAAGGAATTCAAAAATCGTACTATTACTGTTGGTCAAATGGACATGAAGTCTGTAAAAAAAAAGAACTAATAGAATTGCATCATACCTGAATACTTGGATAATAGTAATGGAAACTTTGGAGAAAATGGATAACATCTCTAACTGACCTGAAATGATTTATATTACATGCAATAATTCTTTCAAGATGACTAGACACCTTTGTAAATAGTAATATTTTATGATAATTATATTATCATTGTTATAATTATTTTCTATTTCAAACTTTCTGTAATATTTATATATCAAGATTTATATATTGTAATATCTATGTTATCTTTAAAAAAATGCAGCTTAATTTGGAAAAAATTAAAAAAATAGGAACAGGATACAACATTAAATCCACATATGCGGAGGCCCTTAACTGTAACCTGCCCAAGCAACAAGAACCTCCGAAGCTGAAAAGCAAACAAACACCAGTCACAACCAAAGTGTCACATAGATCACAACACCAGTGTGCCACCCAGCAACAGCCCCTAAGGCAAGACAACGTACCTAACACTTTAGTCATAGGTGACTCTATAGTCAGGCACACTGATGTCCCACTCACCAGGCTGAACAAGGAGAAAATTACAGTCAGTTGCCTGTCGGGTGCCAGGATCTGCCACATAATGCATGCACTCAAGTCACTCCACAACAAGTACAAATATGACTCTGTCATTGTCCATGTTGGAGTGAATGATTTGAGACGTACCTCCCTGGACTACTTGAAAAGAGACATGGAAGAGCTGTCGGATCATGTGCCCCAGGCAGGTATGAACCTAGCCCTGAGTAGCATCCTGCCTTCGCCCAGAATTATACCACAATATAAGGACAAAATGATTGACTTCAACAACTGGCATCATTCAAAGGGGATCCAGTATCTGTCTGCCTGGGATGACATGATCGACAGACCACGATGCTTTGCCAGAGATGGTCTGCACCTGTCGCCCCTGGGATTCAGGTTACTGGCTAAGGCTCTTACCACCCCTATAGTGCCTTTTTTGGGCAAAGTTCAAAGGACAAAACCACCACCGTAACAGGTACAAGCATGCAAATTCTGAAGGTAATGCTACTCAGTGCTAGAAGTCTACACCTCAAAATGCACTCTCTCGAGGCACTCCTAAAAATGGAAAACATTGATATCTGTGCAGTAACTGAGACCTGGTTCAAGGCTCTAGACAGCACCCCTGCAATACTAGGCTACAACTCTTACCACACTTTTCGGTCACAAAACCAGGACCAAAACACTAAAGGTGGAGGAGTGTCCATATTCACCAAGGATATTCACACCACCAGGCTAGTTGCCCAACACAATGCATCTGAAATTCTCCAGGTGCAACTAACACTAGGTAAGACTGCAATCCAAATTGTAGCTTGCTACAGATCCCCCACCATGCCCAAAGATTCTCATTACACCTTTCTAAACATACTGGAAAATATTAAGATACAACCAAACATCCTAATACTAGGTGATTTCAACTACCCTGCCATTAACTGGGAAAACTACTCATGTACCAACACCTTTGCACAATGGTTCTTGGAATTCATAAATTCCAATGCCCTGGATCAACTAATCCATAGTCCCACCAGGGGCTCCAGTATCCTAGACTTGGTCATTACCATCATGGGAAATCAATGCTCCACACCTATGGTCACCCCCTCGTTGGGTGGGTCTGATCATAAACTAATCACCCTTAACATCCACTTCCCATCCCCACCCCCCAGTAAGGAAACCTCCATAAAAAAATTCTCCAAAGCCAACTTCATGCTACTCAAGTCAAAAGTGACAAACTTCATGACACCCATGCAGATGGGAACTGAAAGTTCGACTGCTGAATCCTACACTAAAGCACTGCACGAGCACATCCACTCATGCATGAATCATGCCATCCCAAATAGAACCAAGATGCTCTCCTCCAAAAAAAGGAAGACAATCTGGTGGTCCCCTGCCATAAATAAACTTTAGAACAAAAGGAAGAAACTGTTGCAGAAAAGAGGAAAATCCCAGGATGCAAAAAACTCCCTTGCCAGCCTTAGTAAGAAGCTGAGATCCCTCATAAAATTCTCCAAAGCTAGTTACGAAAATAAAATTGCCAAAGATTCCAAAGACAACCACAAGGCATTCTATAACTATGTCAAGAATCTAAATGGCAATGCTCAGATCTGCTCTGAGCTACAACAGAATGGCATTAAATATACTGATCACAAGGATATTGCCAATATCCTGGCAGATCAATTCAGTGCCAACTTCACCCCCCTCTCACCCCCTAAATGGATCATCTCAATACCAGAAGATTGCTAAATTCCAGTACAAACAACCACACAAGTAAAAAACGCACTCTCCAAAGCTAAGAATACAGCATCCATGGGACTAGATGACAGCCTGGGCTGTGTACTACATGAACTACAAAATGAACTGGCACCTCACCTAAGTGTCATGTTTAATCATAGCCTCACCTCAGACTTCATGCCCACTGAGTGGCACACAGCTACAGTTATCCCACTCCACAAGGGATGATCCACCTTGGATCCCGAGAACTACCGCCCCATCAGTCTGACGAGCCTGATCTGCAAGGCCATGGAACGTATTATCATGGAAATTATAAACAAAGACATTGGCAACCTTCAAACACTTGACCCCACACAGTTTGGATTCATGAAGGGCCAATCTTGTCTCCTGAACCTGATTGACTTCTTCGAATCAGTCTCCAGAGCCGTGGACGAGGGTAAGGTGGTCCACACAGCCTATGTGGACCTCGCCAAGTCCTTTGACACCATCCCCCACTCTGAAATCATAGATAGACTTACTAAGCTGGGCATTAATCCCTACATCACTTGATGGGTTTCCAACTGGCTTACTGACAGAACCCACACTGTAAAAGTAGCCGACTCCAAATCCAGCTCCAGACAAGTGACAAGTGGAGTACCTCAGGGTTCAGTCCTGGGACCGCTCTTGTTTGGCAGCTACTTCTCTGAAGTACAGGCCAGCACTAAGGGACTCTGGCTAGCAAAGTTCACAGATGACTTCAAACTGGGAGCCATTATTGAATCCCCAAATGATGTGGATACTCTACAAAAGGGCTTTACAGAAACAGATGCTTGGTGTCAGAGCCATGGGCTCAAGCTCAATGCCAAGAAATGTATAGTTATCCCCTTTGGGAAAAAACATGTACCCATGAATTACCACATAGGTGGCAGTACACTAAACACCAAAAGTGTGATAAGAGACTTAGGCACACAGGTGGACAGTGGTCTCACCTTCGATAACAACATTGCCACAACAGTCAGGAAATTCTTCTATGTGGCACACCTCATCACTAAGGGCTTTTCATCCATAAATAAAGGAGGTCATTGTCCCACTGTACTCATCCCTCATTAGACCCATTATAGAATACAATGCCCTATTTGGTATGTACCTCTCAAGACATCTGCAACAACTGGAAAGGCCACAGAAATACCTCACTAAAAGAATCACAGGCCTAAAGCAGATGCCCTATGCTGACCACCTTAAAAAACTCCAGCTATACTCTGTTGCATATTTTCTACTCAGAGGCGATCTCTGCTTAACATACAAGGCCATGTCTAACCCAGAGCTGTTGGGCAAGCTACACTTAAAGAAATACCAATCACTCCAGGGATCTAAACCTTGTCATCACAATAAACAAAATATGCTGGAGGGATAGGTTCCTGACCCATAAACTCCCCAGACTCTGGAATAGACTGCCCATACATGTCAGGCAGAGCACCTCTTTGGCCCTCTTCAAAAGGAATGTTGATGATTGGATGGGAGAAAGGAAATTCACCCCAGGGATCATGTCAGTCACCCTGCTAGATAGGGGTCCAGGGAAGTAAATAGTGTGGGAAGAAATAGCCAGGGAATTGTTATGGCTAGGCTTGCATAGGCCCTAGGGCCGATAGCCTAGTACCAACCTATGAACAAGCAGTAAAAATGTCATTAGTCCCTTTGTTTTACACAGGTTAGGCATATTATTATCAACCAGAGTTGAAGTTGTGGATAGTAATTAATAGAGAGTTGAAGGATGTTATCTGAGAGGTGAAGAGGCAAGAGTCAAGTGGTATAAGATGATCCTCCCTATAGAACAAGGAGGTTTAGAATTCCCTGATTTGAAGGGAAGTTTTAGAGCTACACAGTTAAGGCTTTTATTCATAACTTAAGCAGAAAACTACAGTTCAAAGTGGAAAGGGATGATGATATAGCAGGGGGGTAATTCATGATAAAGGAATGAGGGGGATTTTGGCCATGGATCCTTAAGGAGAATAATAAAAGCTTATAAAAATACTATATTTGTAAAGTAGTAGAAAGTATAGTAATAACTAAACTGACATGGGAATGGAGAAAGGAGATTCTGCCAATAATGATGACTGCATTTAGGGGTAAAGAGAATAGGCAAGAAAGGGCTGGAATTTACTGGAGGAATCTGGCAAAGAACCAAGGTATCTGGAACAAATAATTAAAGACAGAAAGGTAATAGAATGGGAGGAGCCAAGAAGAGATTTGGATTGCAGGCTAGTGATTACCTTTTCTGTCAGGGATTGATATCAAAGTATAGATGAAGAGAAAGGGATATTTGAATCTCAAATGAAAGACCTGCACTGGTTGAGTTTTTAAGTGAATCTAGAACAGAAGCTGCCGTTTAAAAGGAGAAATTAGTAGTGCATGTAAAATATTGCACAATAACTATATGTAGCAATCTGAGGAGGTCAGAAAAGATTGGGAAAGAGAAATTAAAATAGCAATTCAGAAAGAAACAATGAGAGAACATATGTATGGCTTCCAAATATGTAACACAATGTACAAGATTTACGAATTTTGCCTGAAAGTGTTTTAGTTTTATACCCCAAGTAGACTCCAAAGAATTTTTCCTCAGGTAGATGGCAAATGTTGGAGGTGTAATGGGAAAGAAAGAGTTGTCAGAGAACAAATGTTCTTGGAGTACAATGAGGTGGCAGACGTTAAAAATTCTCTACAGTGTACTGTATCAGGAATATCGAGTGAGCAAATGGGTATAACTGAGAATACAATTTTTTTGAGCTGGGATACAGGATCTAAATTACCTAGACATTGTAAGGCCTTGTTATGTTTAATTCTGGTGGCTGCCAAAAAAAAAAATTCTATAAAATGGAAATAAGTCTAAACCAACTACACTTGAAGTAGCAAATATTGTAACTGAGATAAAAGAACAGGAAGTGGGATCTTTAGGAAAGGGTAGGAGTAATTTACATAGAAAAAAGGAAATTGTGGGAACAATTCATACAGAAAAAAATGTTTTTGAGGAGGAATGAAGTTTAAGAGAGGGCAGGAATTGAGCAATTTATGCAGTGTTGCTTTGATTATATGGTATAAAACAGTATATGCGTTGTACAATATAAAAATTGAACTTGTTAATATGGTTTGAATAGTTTTATATATATGTAAGTTTGCCTATGTCACAAGTGATAATACAATAAAGGTGTTAAAAAAAACAGTAGTGGTCACTGTATAAAACCAAGCACAAGTGTGATAAATCAAAAAATATTCTTATCATAGCTTGTGTGTCTCTGGATACAATTGAAAAGTATTGCAGAGTTCTAACATGATTTTTGCTTAAACATGTTAGCCCTCTGTACCAAGGCCCATCCCACACAACACATCAGCGACAGCAGCAAGAAAGGATAAGGATGCCAAACAAGCCATCACATGTGAAGCATTTACCATTCATTGGGAAACAACAAGAACAGTACATGACATTACTGATGAAGCAGTGACATCTGGTTGTCAACTGTGGGTCATGCCAGTCATAAAGTGACTGTGTCAACACACAAAAATGATGCAAATGATATTTGTAAAGCTGCCCAACTATACATAAATCAGACTATGTTGGTCATGATCTGGTCATATTGTGAATCAGGTGTAACCTGAATGCAGCATAGAATGCAGGGTGTTGATGGTCACAGTTATCATTTGCAGAGGTGTCAAGGAGAACAGGTGATGGGGAGGATACAGTGGCACACAACTCTCAACACATACTGAGTGGGACAATGGGCACACATGGTAGGGGTGACACATCACAATGGGTGAGAGAGGAGCCATGTCGGACTATGCATGGGGAAACATCAATAGCCATGAGGCCCGATACCTGCTGGGATGGGGATGGAGTAACACTGGGTGACCTTAATCTGGATGCAAGTGTTCTTTGCTTGCAAAGCAAGGGTTTGCAGTGCTTGAGACCACCTGTGACTCAGATGGGTGCATCTGTATAATGTGGAGCTCTACCCTTGTCTGTACCCATGGCAAAGTATCAGGAGCTCTGTCATTTTGTGACTGTGGTGTGCTGTGTGCACTTTGCAAAGGCCCTGTGACATATGCACCATGTATATGTACACTTCTGTGTCTATGGCACATGACAGTGGCAATTGTGATTGTGGCAATGTGTGCTGCCACTGTCTTATGATGGTGGAGCTACACATCCTTATAGAGCTGGCAGTAGAAGAACTCACTGTCCACAATGAACTCAAAATGGTCTATGTACAATGGTCAAGTGAAGCAAACAATGCAAAAAAAAACTTATGACAAAATGTGGTGTCTGACCAGGAACAGATTGTTGTCTCCCTATTCTTTTTCTACAGCATTTGCCACCATGCTTGCTGACCATCAAGCTTCTCACAGTTAGATTGATGTCTGCTCCCCCCCCTCCATAGTGGAGAAGGCTTTCTAGCAGTCCTGCCATATAGTATAGGTGCCAATCTCTCCCATGTTTAGGCGACATATGACCTTTGTAACTGCAGCGGTCACTATGCCTTTCCCCATATAAGTGCATGCTTCTGTGATTAAGACTACTGAATCCACATCATGGTGGCCAAATACTCCCCTCCAGGGCCATCCTTCTACCACTGCCCCTCCTTAAAAAGATTGTGGCATTGGACATCCATGGGCCACCCTCTCCCCCAAGATAAGCATGCACATCCTTCCCATGCCAGATCTAGTAGATGCCCAAGGCAATTGTAAAACCCAAGTTGTCTCAATTATAATCAGGGTTTTATCCCTCTGTGTCACTGGATGTGGCTTACCTCTCCGTTTTTGAATATAGCTACACACAATTGTAAGGCAGAGGTCTTTCAGAGTCTGAACGTCTGTTTGGTATGAGGCAGAAATCAAAGATGTCTGTTATTTATTTGCTAATTCAGCAGTATAGCAGAAACAATGTTCTTCATTTATTAAGCAAGAATCAGCAAAAATAAAAATATATATACTTTGGCAGTCATGTGAAGAATTTATCTTTTTTTTAAAGAACAGGATATAGTGTGAATACAGATGACATCAAATACAAAAGGCTTAATAAGAGAGAATAAAAGTTCACTGCAAGCTAGGTTAGTTGCAGAAGCAGACCAACCTCGATCCAACTATGCTAAAAGTATGGATTTAGAAATACAGGAAAGGTAAAGTATCTCAGTATGACGTCTGAAGAGTCAAGCTGTGTATCTCCATATTTGACAAAACAGAAGAAACGCTCAGACTCTAACCAATCTGGGGATTTATCACTCCTCAAAGAAAAATGGTAAAGAGGCTGGTTATAAAAAGCAATAGAATGCAGAGTCCATGTATTTCACTGCAGAGGACGGGAAAGTTTTACAGGGCATACCAGTGACCAAAAAGGAAGTCAATGCAGAAACCTTTCATGTCAGTAATTGTCCAGGTATACAGCACACCAGAAAGACTAAGACCTATTCACAGACTGAAAAGTTCAACTTTTAGCATGTTATAAAGATTTTTTGAACTATTGTTACATTGTAACAAGTATGATCTTCTAGTATTGAATCGTTTAGTGCTGTGGCTTTTGTGTTTGAACCTTATACTTGTTAGTATCGGGGGTTGTTGCAGGGACATTGCTGTTTTATAAGAAACATCAAACTATTATAAGAATTATGTTTTCTCAGTTTCTGACAACAGTGGAGTTGGCATAATAGTTGTATTTACTGCTCAGATACAAGGTACAGGGTTTGATTCTGACCTTATGTTTTTATTTTCTAGTCCTGTGATAGTCTGCAGATTGATAGTCTTCTGTTTGTAACTTGCACCATTGGATGGAAAATCAAAAAATGACCCCTGGTCTGGCACCCACATCTCTGATGGATAGAGGCAGTCAGTAAATTATGTCATAATCACAATCAGCCTTGTAAGAACATCTAAAACCTATAATTTGTGGGACACATTTGGTTCGCACAGCAAGACTTATAAAAGCCCTAGTAGTCAATAAATTAGTATACACCCATGAGGCTATGGATTAAGTAATACTGTCACTTTAAATAGGTATAATTGCTCTGGGTCAATGTAATGCATTCTTAAACTTATGATGTGGATGCACATTATGTCCATTTCTCTTTATTTTAGACCATTCCTGATTATACGTCATTAGAACTATTTATGTTCCAACATTTTGTGAGAATTCTGAACGTAATCAATAATTCCAATTCTGAGTACTGCCACTCTAAATGTATGGAAAAAAGATTCTGCATTCGAGAGAGCAGGATATTTATAGGTTCATAGGTAAGTACTAGGCTAGCTGCCCTTGTAGGCCATTTTAAGTCTAGCCAGTCTCCCTTTTTGTGCTTGAATTAACCTCTCCCATTTGGTTGGAGATTGGCCTTAACCATCCCATGGTCAATAATTATATATTATCCCTAATGAGAATAACTGGGATCATCCCATAGATAATTTGAGGGGACCCATGCATGAGATAAAGCATTTAGGAATTGCCTCTGTCCATTTGTAGTACATTTATAAATTCATGTTCTGGAGACAGACACTGCACTGTAAAAGAAGAAAACTTAGACAAAACAAAGAATCACATCATTGTTGGCTTAACACAAAATAATGTCTGCTCGTAGTGTTGCAGGGACATTGCTGTTTCATAAGAAACATCAAACTATTGTAAGCATTGTGTTTTCTTAGTTTCTGATTACAGTGCTTCTTTTTTCAAGCCTGTGGATAGTCTATTTTCTTCCATATGCCACTGCTATTGAATCTGGCAAGCCTTGATGTCTATAGTGCTTTGTCATAAAAACTGGAAATGCAGTTGATTGAGATCCGTGCTTTATACAAATAATACAAGCAGCCACCTACCTTACATTATTTTCCACTTGCAGTGCTCAAATTAGTTGTCATTTTATTGCAATTACACTCTAACTTCATGCATCTTATTTCTTTTGCAGTCAATGCTTGTTGCATATAAATTTAAGTAACATTATTTGTTTTCACAAGTGTACCATGTTTTTCCATCATTTTGCAGAATAGGAGTTCACACACAATAACAATATGCTTAAAATGGGTTTCCCTTCTCATATATGGATTTATTCCATTTTCTTAATTAGTTATCTGAAGCACATTAATATGCAATTTTTTTTCTTTGGAGACATTTGAAATGACTTTAATGTGTTTTTGAATGTTTTTTGCTGGTATTAATTGCTTTTTCCAGCATTGTCTTACTCTACTCCTCTGTCTTTCTGTTTCTTTTTCTGTCTCCCTGCAGATGCTGCTGCTTAGCATCTGTAATGCAAAAACTATAATGCAATATAGATTCATATGCAAGTACTAGGCTGAATGCCCTTGTAAGCTATTTTAAGCTTAGCCAGCTTCCCTCTTGATGCTTGAATTAACCTATCGCATTTAGTGTTACATTGGCCTTACCCATCTCTTGATCAATAATTATACATTACCCTAGCGAGAATAACTGGGATAATAGGGACTATATCGCAACGTCAAACTAACAAAAGTTCGCTCCTTGTAATATCAAACCCTAAAGTCTGAAACCCAACAAAACCGAAAACACAGAACAGTGATTTTTTTTCCCAGGGAAAAAATTCACTGTTCCATGACAAAAAAAAACTTAACCTTAAACTTAAACTAAAGTGGGGATCTTCGCCCTCCACACATCCCCTACTTAACTATACCAACTCCGAGATCGCACCACAGTGGAGGAAATAGCAAAGCCCTGAAAACGGCCCACCAATTTTTTTCCCCTGGGAAAAAAGTTGATGTGCCGTGGCTTCGCTATTTTCAACTTTCGGACTTTACGGTTCGATATTACAGCGTTCAAACTTGTTTTAGTTCAATGTTGTAATATAGACCCAGGATAATACCATAATTAATTTGAGGGGACCAATGCATAGGATAAAACATTTAGAGTTGCTTCTGTCCTTTAGTAGTACATGGGGCAGTCCTGGGGTAAATTTTCTGTTTCCCATCCATAGATCCAAGTTGTGTTAGAATACAGATAGTGATGAGCTTTGTTTTATGTATTTGGGGTGTCTGTTCCAGAGCAGCAGTATCTTCTGAGAGATATGCTTGCCCCTCCAAACCAGTCTACTGATACTGCATAAGGGGTTTAGACCACTAGGCTGAGTATTTCTGATGCCTGACTTGATAATGTACAGTAAATTCATCTGTATTGAGATGGAGAATGCCTTGCATGTCAGATACAGGTCACCTCTTAACATTCTGTATTATACAGTATCTAGTAACAGGGCTTTGAGTCAGTCCATTTAGGACATATTGTTTAGGCCTTGCATCCTTTTATTAAGGTATCTCTGTGGGCGTTCCAGTTGTTCCATGTGTCTGGACAGATACATGCCAAAGGGGGCGTTGTACTCAATGACCGGCCTAATGAAGGCCAAGTAAAGCAAGACAATGATATCCCTAGATCTAGACTCAATCCCTCTGTTTATAAGCTGTGCAATATAGAAGGACTTTTTTATGACCAAGGACACATGTTGATCGAAAGTTAAATCACTGTCCATATAAATTCCCAAATTTTGAATAACAGGGTCAACTCTTAGGGCCATATTGTTAGTATTGTAGTTCCGTGGTCTAGATTACTTCCTAAAGGATATGATAATGCATTTTTTGGCATTTAGTTTCAGTCCATGATTTTGACACCAGTTATTTATTTGGGACAAACCTTCCTGCAGGATGGTTAAGTTATTTGGGGATTCAGTGACTGCTCCTAGCTTGCAATCATTTCCAAACATAGTCAGCCAGAACCCTTTGGTACTGGCTTTTCCTTTAGAGATGTAAATAACAACAGGAGAAGTCCCAACACAGATCCCTGGAGGATTCCACTGGCGACTGGTCTCTTTGCAGAGGAAACTTCCCTTATTTTGATTTTCTGTGCCCTATCTGAGAGCCAGACAGTAGCATAACTAGGGTGGGTTGCCCATATCCTAGGGCAGGGGTGAGAGGGGCAACTGCCTGAGCACAAAGTGTTGGGGGTAGGAAAATGATAGGAAAATAGTTAAATGCTTCAGTTTGAACAGAGACACAATAGACATGCTGTAATCCCGTGGGATAGATGTAATCCCTGCCACTGTGTACAATAAGCTCTGTGTAGCATTACGGACTCTTATTACAGGGACTTTCTGGTGGGCATCAATGGACACAGTAGGAGTTTATCAGGCATCTGCCTCACACATCCCATACCAGTATCTTGATGTCATGCTACAGCATGTGTTGGAACGTGAATGGTTTACACTGGCCTGAAATAAGAGAAACTCCACTTTGTGGGAATTTTATTAAATAGCTCATTTTCCTGAGGTTCTAGAGGACGTTTCCCTCGGAAGCATCTAACTAGCGAGTGCCTCATCCCTACCACAAGGCTGCTTATAGAGGTGTCCACTGTTTTCTGTTACATGTTATGTTGGGTATGGCTTAGAGCTTTTATGGCATCTATACCCAACACTCAGAACATGGATGAGATGTCTTACAACACAACAGTAATGTAGACCCTCAATATTATTGAACATATACATTGAAGGCCTACTCTCATTGCCTAGATACTCTGTGCACTGTAGTTTGTTCCAGAGACTTGCAGAACAATGCTTGTTAACTGTTCTATACTTTACAGTATGGGCTGTCCACTGGAGACCACAAAGATGACAAGGTGCTGGGTGAGCAGTTGCTGGAAGAACAGGCTGGAGGGGAATCCCCACATTTGAAGCTGAGGTGGAGTCAATACACTGCAGCTCTGGGAAAGAGGTATTGTTTGGTCCATAAGTATGGGTGTTAATAGAGACAACATCAAATAAAACTGATGTGTGTAGCACTACATCTATGTTGTGTAGTACAGTCATTGAATTGCCATGCTGTGCATCAGCTGTTACCTAATCCATATAAAATAGGAGGGTTAAGCAGGGCACATTAGTCATCATCCGCATGGATGGGAGGGCCACAGTGACAGGGATCAGCAATGGCTACATATGTAGAAGAGGGGAAGGGCTAGCAGAGATTGAAGTATTACTCAGGTACACAGCTGGGAGTCTGCCATAGAGCTTCCTGAGAGGGATAGGTGGCCATATAGTCTGGACGGCCTTACATTTCTGGGGCGGGGGGGACACAAGTGCAGTAAATGGTGGAGCACTGTGTGGGGAGTGGATGTAACAGGTGTAGTAGGTCCTCTAGAGGGGTAGGACAAAGACTATAAATGTCCTTAGCCATGTGGGCATTCCTGTCATCATCACATAGTGATAAAGATGGTGTGGAACTCTGTGACCATTACTGCTTCATCATGTGACGTTTAGGACCACTGAAGAGGGCACATCCATGTAGCTGTCTCTGTCATGCCATTTAAAACTCTTTAGCAATATGTGATGGTGACAGTGTGGTGGTCCATGACCTTGAAGAGCCTGCCTGTGGGGTGTACCTTCAGTGGAGTCAGAAGAGTGGTGGCCATGTGTATGGAGATGTCATGTGTAGGTGTTCTGGCAGCCATGGGCATTGTGATATCCATCATAGACCCAGAAAGGATGTGTGTCAGGTGAAGCAATGTCCAGAGACTGTGGCCAGTGTGTGTGGAATATGCCATAACCATGGTGGGGTATGCCACCAGACCCAAGGTGGCTGTAATAGCTGCAAAATTCCCCTTCTAACCCCTCAGTAGGTATGTGTGCTGTTGATTCCTGTATGCCGTATCAGCTGGCAGCTATTGCAGTCCCTCATCTATGTTGTCACCTATGCCACACACCACATTAATCATTTCCAATGTGGATTATATACAAAGCAGAGTCATAGCCAAATGGGGCCCTTGGCAGAGTAATGGACTACTCCCCCCACAACCATTCCACTGTCCATTACTTGGTTGCCTCTCCTCACTTACCATAAACGCTGTTCACACCTGTCAGTGTATGTACTATTTTCTTCTTTTCTTTTACAATGATTACAGAGATTTAGATTTAAAACTTTTCTTTCATATTTTTACAGAAACAAAAGTCTCACATTGACGATCAACTTAGCATGAGCAACAGTAAGCCTCTCTTCCCTTGAAACTCACATTATTTGAAAATGCTTTGAAACTCACATTGCAAATGCATTAAAACTCACATTCACTGAGAATGCATCTGGCCAGTGGCAGACTCGGTATACCTTGGGTCCTGAGCTGGTTTCAGACCATGCCTCCACCCACATACATTTTTGGGACCATGCATAAATGTATAAATGCATGTGTAATTTGGTTCACCTTCCTGATTGTTTTAAATTATGTTTCTTGTTTAATATAGCAACATTTGTTAGAATGGGTTTTAAATTTGTAGTTTTGAGCATTTTTCCAATAACCAGTGACAAAAGTATCCATTCATAACATTTCAAATAAAAAAGGCCACTCAGACTGCTGACATTAAAACCACCACTATCCATACTCAACAGTTACTTCCACTTTATCAGCTGTGTACTCATCACGCCTGTGATTAAAATGGCCACCATAAGATATTCCAATTTGATCTACAGAAATGCAAACTAGTCCTGCAAAGACAGACTAATACAACTTGCCAGATTATCAGTGTCGTTTTTATCCACAAACATCCCCCAAACCCACAATTATAGCTACAATATTGATTGCATCCATCTTAGATGTCAGTGTCAATGTAAAAAAAAATTAACAATGACCATAGTCACATGTTTCAGATTTATTTCACAGAAACACAGAGTAGCCAGAGTATTTCAAATTAATTCATACATATACACACTAGTCCTGTAAAATCATATTAAAGACTAGTTAAAAATGATCAAATCGTAAGAACATAAAGGTACTTTCATTCACAGAGAGCCCTCCCACCCCACCAGCAGTTATAGCCACTTTATTAACTTTGTATCCCCATTTATATGAAAAATATATATTTGTTTTTATTTATCCTTTGTTGATGAGGTTAGTCCCACTAGCCTCTTTTTAGGGGAAACCCGCGGTGGTATTTATATTACTATGGGAAATTTGGCCAGGAAGAGAGAGAGTGCATGTAGGAAGAGAGGCCAGTAGAAGGGAGTGTTACTTATAATTTTTTGAAGTTCTAGCCAGTGAAAAATCTGATTCTGAGGCTCCAGGATTATTTGTAGATAAATACAGGAGAAATAATCATTTGGGGGGAAAGAGTAAAAATAAGAAAATAAAAATTGAAAAATACCTCCCCTAAACTTAAAAAGAAGGAAAACAACAATTTAGTGTGCTTTCAGTAAATGTGAACATTATGATTAACTCTGTAAGAAGAACAGGGATACTGGGATGATGTGCTAAATGTGATGCTGATGTTATTCTTTTGGAGGATGTAAGATTCCTGATAAGTGAATAAAGACTGCAAAGAGAACAGTTGTGGGGTGGAAACATAATATGGAACGTAGAAAGTGAAAGTTGTTCTGTAGTGACTGTGTTGTGTAAAGAAGCAGTGAAAATAATTGATGTAAGAAAGGGAAGGGTTAACTGTTGTGGATGTGAGGTAGAGAGAACATGTATATAGAATTATAGTGTTATATGCATATATAAATAGCAAGGAAAGACAGAATTGGTTTAATCAAATATTAGACGGTGGTGGTCAGCATGAAATTCTAAATGCAGGGGACATTAATTGGAATTTAAGGGGAAAATGTAAAATGAAAGAGAAAGATGAAAAAATACAGGAAGTGATAAATGTGGTAAATTAGCTGTGTGGAACAAAAGTCACTGGACCTATATGGGATGGCACTTGGGTATGAAACTAATTATTTTGTACGGTTGGAAGGCTTGGAGGTAGCATATGGTGCTACGGTTGTGAAGGGTATTTCAAATTATTTAGTAATATGGATCAAGGTGATAGAAGAAAGTGGGTATATTAAAACAGGTTCATAGGTTCCTAGGTAGGTAGTAGGCTATCGGCCCAAGGGCCTACATAAGCCTAGCCAACAAGGTTCCCTGGCTTACACCACCCAAGAAAGTTATTTTCCTGTGCCACCGTCGAGCAGAGACACAGAAGTGATCCCCGGGGTGTATTTCCTATTTCCCATCCACTCATCAAGATTTTTCTTGAAGAGTGCTAATGAAGAACTTTGCTTGACATAGATGGGTAGCCTCTTCCAGAATATGGGAAGTCTCTGGCAAAGGAATCTATCCCTCCAGCATGTCCTGTTTATTGTGGTGACAAGGTTTAGGTTCCT
The DNA here is from genome assembly GCF_019279795.1 of Protopterus annectens. Taxonomy (NCBI): domain Eukaryota; kingdom Metazoa; phylum Chordata; order Ceratodontiformes; family Protopteridae; genus Protopterus; species Protopterus annectens. The sequence continues at coordinate 330,309,917 of NC_056732.1, forward strand.
AGACTGTGTAGCTCGGAGGGATTGGGATTTCTTTAGGTGTAGCATGTCCAACAGCTCTGGGTTTGACATAGCTTTATATGTTAGGCAGAGATTAGTTAGAAAGGGGAATAAAAAGAATATGTGAGAAATTATTGGATGAAATTGTAGAGTGGGAAGTACTGCAGTTAAGGATGGCATGAAGATGGAGACTGAGAAGTATTGCATTTATGGAAGGATGGGATGAAACTGGATACTGGGAGGTATTGCAGTTATGGAAGAATGGGATGAAATTGAAGACTGGGAAGTATTCCATTTATGGAAGGATCATATAATCATGAAGGATGCTATAAAAACTGGTCTGAGTGGTGGATTGTATTTAAAAAGAAGTATAAAAGTGTTTTATTTTTCCAGTTGCAGGAAGACATAAGAAAAGAAGAAAAAGTGAAGTATGAGAAAATGCATAGAAATGTATTAAGAGAATTTAAAAATAATACAAGAGAGTGTTATGATACAGAAAAATAAATATGTGAAAGAAAAATGCCATTTATGTGATGCAAAAGGAGGTGGTGATTCCAATAGTTTTGACATACACAGACAAAATAGTTATTGTTGCTAAGATCAAAATATGTATGAAGGAAGTGCTGGTTCGTCAATGAATGTTTAATGGAAATGAGAATGACCTTGAATAGTGATACAAGTAAGGGTTTGAGTGAGGTGGTAAAAACTGGGGTGCAGGTTTATTTTTCAATGAATGGAGTCTATGCCAGGGATAACATTTTGAGAAAATGAATGTAGTCATGATGTAATGGAAGGGTTTGATAAAAGAAATGTGCCTCCTGTAGAGGATGTATAGATTAGCATTCAGGAAAAAGGTTTATCTAGTGAATTCTGTATTAATGGGAAAATATCATATAAACATTTGTATATGTCAAATGTTTATATGATCCCAGAAAATATGTAAAGGAAATTGCGCAATTGGTGTTTTCCTTCATATCAGGTTCAAGATTAATTCCAGTAAAAAGAGGTGTGTTGTGTATGACTGAAGCTGAAGGGGGATTGAGGTTACTAAATTCAGTTGTTTATTCTGCTTCTTTAAGCTTGCATAGAGAATTAAAGTGATAAAAGAAAATAATGTAAAAGTAATACTGAGAATATTTAAATACAGGTTCTGGGAGATGATGAGATTAAGAAAACGAGAAAGCATATGTAAATTAAATTAAAAGTTATCAAGAAAAATACCAACATGGAAAATAAAAAATGATGATATAGAGAAAGATAGAAGAATGTGGTATAAAAAGTGATGAAACAATATTATGTAAATCTATGAGAACATTTACCAGAAGAAGTTATTTAAGCCACTGAAGTAAGGAAAAAGTGGTGTACTATGGTAGTTGCGTGTCAGAATTTCCTATTGATAGTGGTAATAAAAGAAGTTGTCAGTAAAGGGGAATACGCCATATAAAAAGAAAGTTGAAAGTGTGGTTTATTTTGTGTATGTGTGTGTGTGTGTGTGTGTGTGTGTGTGTGTGTGTGTGTGTGGGAGGGGGGGGCAGTAGAGCATATTTTAAAGAAACAAGCAAACATTTGAAAGTGTTAGATATGCGTTTCTTTTAAGGTAAATGTAACAGATGTGAGCTTTTTTTTTTTCTTTAAAGCCAGACCCCCCCAATGCAGCATCGGGCCTTAGTAGGTCATTTTGTGCAGGCTCCGGCACTGTTTATATACCATATCACTACATCACTATGAGGGTGTTTGCCCTCATATGTCAACTCCCTGTGCCACACATCACATTATCATTTTCAGCAAGGCAGTTGCTAACATAAATGAAGATAAATAACATGAAAAGCAATGATTTAGAAATGTATAAAAATAGTGCAAGGAAGAGTTTCAGACAGGTAGTATTTTTTATTGGTGAACAGAGGGAGGGAAATAGAGAGAGAGAGAGAGAGAGCAAGAGACTGCATTAAGTTACTAGGAGTATCATCTATGTTAGCAAGGCAGTATATGATATAGTCTATTCTCATACCCATTGTCCGTGGCAGTGTGTATCATTGGCCTTCATGTTGGAGATGGATCCAACTGTAACTAACTTACCATTGCCTCAGTGACAGGGGCATAGTCAAATACTATCATGTGGACAGAAACACCATAAGAAAGCTTATAGACATATACCATTTTCACATGGAACCCATGGGATGCATGAAATATCAATCCCTGTGGACACTAAAGTTTGTGTAGTATTGACTTTCCTTGCTATGATGGCCTTCCAGCAGCCATCAGAGCACATGGTGGGTGTGCCATCTGCCTCACACATTCTGCACCAATTCTTTGAGGTCATACTGCAGCATGTGACATAGCATATGTGGTTCCTATGGACCACAGGGAAGAGAAATACCACTGTGCAGTTGTTTTATGATATGGCCCATTTCCCTGAGCTTTTAGTGGTCATTGACTGCACCCATAGCACCATCAAGGCCCTGCCTGTTCCTCATGGACACCGATACATCAACCAGAAGAGTTTCCATTACAACTACTGGTGGTGTATAATGAGCAGAGTATTATTTACAGTGCAGTTTCCTTGATTCTTACACAACTGTTACTCATCCAATCTATACCAGTGATTTGTGAGAGGTGATTTTGAATAGAGACATCTTAATGGTAATGCCCTCTGTGCCTGTGATGGAATGGCTCATGACAGCAGTATGGCACCCAAAGATAATAACCGAGGTGACGTAAAACTCTGCACTGTCACAGACTGCAACAGTGTTGAGTGTGTGTTCAGACTGTTTAAGGACCATGTCCTTTTTTAGATTCTTCTGCTGGTGAGCTGTAGAGAGCTGCAGCAAGATATCTGCTGTTTGTGCATTGCTGCTCAATATGGTGGTGTGCAGACAACAGGGGATTGCTGTTGGAGGACTTAGACAGAACACATTCAGCAGAGGTGAAGGTGCAGGGTGAGGGGTAGTTGGAGGAACCATCTGCAGGAGAATCCTGCAGGAGGCTGAAGCAGGCACCGTATGGTAAAGCACAAGCAAAAAAATAGTGTGTACTTCATGACTATGGGCCAGATTAGGGACAACAAAGATGACATGGACAGAAACACCATATGAGAGATTGTAGACATGTGCTGTCCTCACATGGAATCTCAAAGGACACATGAAGTACATGAAAATGCTACACCTGTGTTATGCTGTACAGTGCACTGACTGAGCATGCTGTGCACAAGACATTGAAGCATATAACACACTGGGGTGGGCAGGACACAGTCATCATATCCACAGGTGGGGTAGGGCACAGTAATGAGCATTGTAATAACAGTGGCTTTTATTTCCACATTGCAGGCTCATAGCACAGTAATTATTCTAATGAAGTGATTTTGCTTAAATGTTTCTCAGTCACACACACAGAACATCTCATTACTAGCCCTGCACTGAGCTACATGGGTTATGCCTGCTCATGCACATGCATGGTAGGGTATGATACATTCTCCACATGCTTGAGCATCTCCATGGCAACTTCCTGCCTGTGAGCTGCAAACCACTAATTGGCCAGTAGAGATGCAGTGCCACATCATTGCCATAATTTTCTGTGTGTTACCAAGCTACTTACTTTTTATTATATATTTTGGAAAAGGCATGCTACCATATTCAGTGCAAGTAACATACTCACCATTGATGCTGAAAGATCAAAAAAGTGTGGGTTCTATTCCCACACAAAGTGCTTAGATTCATTTTCCAGTATTTACACTTCCTAAATCATTTAATTTTCTCATCTATACTGAAAGCATCAAACCAACTTTTTTTTTCAAAAGCTAACTCATGCATTTTTCAAATGTACTATTTCCAGTAATTCTTCTAACAAATTCTCCCATTGCTTTCTTGTTCCTTCTTCATTACTAAATTTTTACACAGTACTTCTATCTCCGTCATGTATTTTGGGTAATGACCATTACAACTCCTAGTAACACTATATACTCATACCCTTTGCCCTCTTCTCTACTTATTTATAATTCTACATGCTTTAACACTTTCACTAGCTTTTTCACTTTTTATTACTCCCTCCATCCAAACTTTTTACTACAACTACTGTACCAATAGCATAACACAAAATTAAAGGAATTTCTGCCTTTCCCATATAACAAATTATTGCCTCTGTCATTTTCTTTTACACATATTGTGTAACTCCATTCATTCACTAGCAACCCAAATAACATTATACCCAAAGGATATCCCCTGTTTAACACCTTTCTTTTTTTTTTAATCTTTTTTGCCCAATTCATCCATTTACTAACAGCCATCCCCATGATTTTTCATATACTGATTTCAAAAACTTTATTTGTTCTGGAATTTCATAGCACTGCAATATTCCATGTTTTATTATATTTAATACTGTCATTGCTTCATTACAAACTAAATAAAAAATACATCTACTAAAAATAAAGCACAAAAAGGCACGACTTGAAAGAATTGTTTAATCCAAAACTAAGTGCTTTCGTTCATCCACATTCAATGAACTTCTTCAGATATTTTAAATCAAACACATCCTCTATTAAATATGCATTTATAATCACATGGTTGAGAATTTGTCATATGACATACACCACTCCATGCTTCAACATCAAAATTTCAATAATTAAGTTTAAAACACACCTTCTTCTTAAAACATTACAATTTAAATCAAATTTCTTAAACATTCCTACTAAAAATAATAAAATTATTTCTTAAATAAGTTTTACATTTTAAAACTACCTCCTTTATCTGGTCAAACTCTTTAATTTTAATAAACAGGCTATAGAACAATGGTTATTCAGACCCGGGCAGCAATAATCATTTAATGCAATTTGCCACCACAATTCTTGTCTTTCCAATATGAACCCTATTGGGCCACCTCTCGGTCCCATTTTAACCTGTTCAATGACTCTAAACTTAAAATAGTGGCCTGGGTTTGCCTGATCATGCTTTGCTAAAGCATTTTTCTCCTTCCCTTTATTTATAGAGTAAACATGCTCATAAATTTGTTCTCTCAATTTACGCTCGGTCTTTCTCACATAGAAACAAATACATTTTTGGTATTTCACTAAATACACCACTCCTTTGGAATTACAATCAAATTATTCAGTGTAGTAAATTTTCTATTCTTGACAGTGTAATCCCACCCAATATCAATAAACCTACAATAAGGACATGATTCACATTTATATATCCCTGGATTTCTACTACAGCCCCTCCATTCTCTTTCCAAAATATTTTTCAAATTAGTTCTCCTCCTATAAACTATTCTGGGAAAGCAATCAATTTTATTTTTAATATCAGTTTCTTCCATTAGGACCCACCAATTCTTCACTAATATACTCCTTAATAAATTCGAATCCAGGGTGTACGTAGTAATGAAACTTACCCCCAACTTTTTATCCAGCCTTTTTTCAATATCCCTCTCTTGGGGATGGTCATATCTAATTTCCATTGCCCCAGTTTGCCTCAATATGTGTACAAAGTTGCCCCCTAACTTTGTCACTTTAACTTCATTAATTAATTCTTCAACTAATTGTAAGGGATGCCCCCGTTTCAGAAACATATCCATCAAGTTAGCACACAAGCCAAAAATCATCCTCCAAGGATACCATCCTGGCTGCTCATACTAACTGTCCTTTTACCACAGAATGTTTCTGATGTAATGGGTGGCTACTGTTAAAATGCAAGAAGGAATTAGAATATGTTTCCTTCCTAAAAAACTTTTGCTACATAAGATGAATTAGCCCTGTCTTTCAACAATTCTACATCTAAAAATGCAATTTTTCTTTATTAAAAGAGAAAGTAAATTCCAAAAAATTAGTGCTATTATTCATTGTCTCTACTAAAGCAATCGCATCTTTAAGATCCCCTTTAACAATCATAAAAATATCATCTAAAAAACGGGTGTAGAAAAATATTTTCTCCACCAGTAGGTCATTTTTAAAATTAAATTCATTCTCCCAAGATGCCATCACTAAATTTGCAAAGCTCACTCCACAAGGGGAGCCCATAGCCACCCCTTTCTTCTGAACATAAAATGTACCTTTGAACATGAAATAATTATTCGTCAAAATTATGTCCAGCAATTCCTCTATTAAACTGAGCTCAATCACAGGTGCACCCTTCTTAAATAAGAATTCCACAACCCATTCTGTCCCTAATTTAAGTGGGATTACGGTATATAAGTGTTTTTCATCAACTGTCAGAAAGTTGTAGCTGTCATGAAACACCTGTTCATTCATGGCTTCTAAAAAGGACCAAGAGTCCTTACAAATCTGTGGTTCAGTTACCACATATTTCTTCAGAATATTGTCTACTACTTTCATGCAGGAATATGTAATGCAGTTCCTCTCATCTATTATTGGGAGTAAAGGGGAGCTAAAAAATCTTTATGGATCTTGGGGGTACTGAAAATAATAGGAGCAATCAGTGCTGGCTTCATTAAATAATGATAAAGATCTATATCTATTTGGCCATTAATGAATAAATCATTAATAAACACCCTAATTTTTCGATAAGCCCCATTAATTTAGTGTAAAGACATCAATTCATAGTTGTCAGTATTCAATAATTTCTACATTTTAACCTTATAATCCTCTTTATTCATAAAATCTAAACCCCCACCTTTGTCAGGTTTCATAACCCTGATATCAGCTACCCTTAAAGCATTCAAATCATCCCATTCTTTCCTAGTTATGTTACTGTTTAACCCCATAGGAACTCTCTCATTTAATCTTATCTTTCAGCTTTTCCCGGTTAGGGGTCGCCACAGTGAAACTCCGGTCTGCTCATGACTGGCAGTGGATTTTTATGGTGCCGAGTTGCCAGCCCGACGCCCAACCTTCAAAGAAGGCACACGCACCTACCTGCATGTCTTTAAATGTCACTCGACCGTGGGGAGGACATGCAGACTCCACACAGAAGGTGCTGCAGCTGAGAGTCGAACCAGAGAACCCCTTGCTGTGAGGCGACAATGCTAACTGCTGCACCACTGCGGCATACTAAAGTCTATATCACACATGTGTTCAAACATTGCTAGGGTAGGATGCAAAGGTGGGTTATAAGTATTTGGAATAATATAATCTTTTTTATGTTCTTCATTATTGTTGAATAAAGTAGCTAAATTCAATTTACATACAAAAATCTTAAAATCCAAAAATGTTTGTGCTAAATTAACTCTTCAGGAAGGGACAAAGCTAAATACTTTGCCAAAAGGTCAGCAATGTCTTGTTCAACCTTATGTGTATAATTAAAAATATTAAAATCACCTTGTGTGTTATGAACAATCTCCACCCTATTTCTATCTCCTACTGGCATGGTACATTTGACAGTCAGTGGTTTAGGCCTAATGTTCCACTGCAGAAGTTGTTGACTCGTATTATTACTCATACAAACAGCTTCTACTTGCACTGTTTGTTGTTTCTGCGAGAATTGTTCTTCTGTGAAAATCTCTATTGATTCTTCTTGCCAGGAATTTGAGTTACAACCCGAAAAGTTTGATTGTATCCATTATTGTCAGATGTTCCCGCTCCTTGAGCTTGCAGGCATTTGCTCCAACTCACTTCCTGTCTTGTGCTATGTTTGATTGGTCCACTATTATCCGCCCCTGTCTGGACTGTCCCTTGTGTTTCAAACCCATTGGAACTGTCATCCTCAATGAAACTTGGTGTCTCTAGACTATTGCCTTTGTAAAGGTGGTGGTTGGGGGAAAGCCAACCCATTTTTATAATCCCTCTCATCTCTTTCCAGTTTTTTTTATTTTAGTGCTCTTCAGTTTAAGCATTAGTTGTTCCATGCTATTAAGGACTTTAGTGTACTCAAATTTATACCTGATAAAATCAGGTTCACTCTGTATGCTATTTTCAAAATTCACTTCCCTTTTTATAGTTTTTCACCATTAAGTCCAAGAGTTCCAACCCTTTTTGATTAAATAAATGCATTAACCAAAATAAAATTGTGAATTAGGCTCCAAGCCCGTTGGAAAACACCATTGCCTAAGCCCTTTAGGCACTTAGTGTCTCCAAAGACATTCTTCTTAAATACACAGTCTCTAAGTGTATCTTCCATTATTTAAGTAATTTAGAATCAAATAACTTCAGTTTGTCAAGCATAGTGCTCCCACCAGCCGGTTGATCCGGTATTGATCTCATTCTCAGTATTTAATTCCAAAGGTTGTTGTAGCCAATCTGAGAAAAATGGAACTCCAGTAAGCCCCTGTGGTGCATCATTTAGTTGTCATGAAGCTCCCAAAGTTGTAATGTTTATTCCTTCTGTCCTTCCTCGTTGAATCTCATTACAGTTCATAAGGCAGCAGCAAAGGAAGAGGGTGCAGGTACATTAAAAGGCATACGGACAGTGTCATTACTTTGGTGTTCTAAAACTGCCAAATTTTCACTGTTGTTATAAATTCTCCGATGAAGGTCGTTCGCTTTCTGGGAAAGTATTTGTACCATCATAGTCAGTTTGCCGATTGCATCAGGGGTAGCACCCACATCATAGTCATTCTGTGAAAATAATGTTCGGGTGCTCGCTTCTCCTTCAATAGACATGTTTTTCTTTAACAACAAACGAAAAGAAACTAAATAAAAAATACAACTATTGAAAATAACAAAGCACAAAAAGGCATGACTAGAAAGAATTGTTTAATCCAAAAGTAAGCGCTTTCATTCATCCACATTCAATGAACTTCTTCAGATATCATAAGCTACTATCTTCCCCTCTCTCACACTTTTTATACTATTCACTCTTTGCTTAAGACCAACATTTCTTTTACATTCTTACCTTTATTTCCATATATTCCCTTTCACACTTCTTTATTAACTTTTTTCAAATCTTTTCATAAGATTACCATAATGCTTTTATAGTCTACACTTTATAACATTATTGGCTTCCATTTTTAAGTCTCAAATATCATTCTTTCTATAACAATTGATAACCCCTAAACAAATAACCTTATCCTATAAGCCTTCATTCAACCACTCATTAAGAGTACTTTTGCTAAACATTTCTTTTCAACGAAAAAAGGCAGGAACAACCAATGGGTAGATGTGCACTGTTGCAACAAGTAAACTACAACAAAAATTAGAAAAAAAGCAACGATATCATAAAACACAGTTCCAAACAACATAAACTATAAAATAAATGAATTTATTGACTGCTAAGCACTTTCACCATATACTGTATATATAGCTGTCTAGTACGTTTACTAGGATGATGGCTCGTTTTTTCAGCCGCTAAAATGTGTTTCTAAAATTAATTATCCTTTATGCTAGTAGGAAAGGTTTTATTTTATTTGTACACACTATGATACAACTTGAGCAATGTTTCTAATAATATACATGTTAAACTTTGTTATTGTGAGAGTATATTTTTAAAAAAGTAGAGGGGAATATGTGGTGACATCACTCATGATACGTGAGGACGCATAGTAAAGTGGGAAGTTACTGATTAGTGATTTGAAAAGTAGGAGCATTAACTGTGAGTATATTAAGTTATTTTAATTCCTTTAACATTGTATTTATGGTCTGATGAAGCCACAGTATTTGGTGGAAGCACTTACCAGTCAATAAATTTGTTTATTTTATAGTTTATGTCGTTTGGAGCTGTACTTCGTGGTATTGTTGTTTTTTTCTCATTTTTGCTGTAGTAAACATTTCTTTTCACTTGCATCCATTTATTTATAAAATCTATTGCCAAATCCATCCACCCAGGTACTGTATCCACCTTTCCTTTATTTGTCTTATTTAGATCATCCAACCTAATCTCGCTTTGCAGCTTATCCTTCACTTTTCAGAAATATTTTAAACTTCTGACTGTGCTTTCCCCACTTTTCTCACTTATTTTTACTTTGTAAATAATTATCTTTTTTACACTTTTCTTATTTTAATAATAATAATAATCTTTCTACAATTTTCATAATTTCATCAATTTTTCCAGCGATCCTTCCCCCGTCATCTTTATTCTCCATATGATATTTTTACTGCATTTTATCTTACTTCTGTCTTGTGCTAGCTTATTCAACTCGTGTATTTCCCCCTTGCTTTCTGTACTCCACATAGTCCCTTGAATACGCAGCTTCTTCATATTATTGATATATTTCCTCATGGATCCCTATTGAGTTTCCAGAAACTGGAAATTCATATGACCGACACCATATGATCGAGTTTCTGAAAACTCAAAGGTTTTGAATGGAGATCGCGGTACCATGTGTAACAGGAAATTTACCATTTTCCTCACTGTGGTGCGATCTTGGAGTTGATAGATTTAATTTGCATTGGCTGTGGGGGGTGCAGGGGAGTTTGCCCTCCTGCAAAAATGTAGAAAAGTTAGATTTTTTTTATGTTCGAGTTTTCAGAAACTCGATCATATGGTCATGACCATATGAATTTTAAGTTTCGGAAAACTCGATCATCTGATAGGGATCCTTCCTTGTACACTTATTTCCTGCATGAATGCCTTTCGTTCTCAGTTTCTACATATAGGTTCATAGGTTCATAGGTTCATACTAGGCTATCTGCCCGAGGGCATTTACAAGCCTAGCCCATAGTTTTGTGGCTTATGCCACCCCTTTAGTTTGGAGAACTATGCCCATTATTTTGCTGTGCCTCTGTCGAGCAGTGACACTGAGGTAATCCCTGGGGTGTATCTGCAATCTCCCATCCATTGGTCAAGATTCCTCTTGAGCAAGGCCAGCGAGGTGCTCTGCCTCACATATACCGGGATTTTGTTCCACAGCATAGGGAGTCTTTGGGTGATGAATCTATCCCTCCAGCACGTCCTATTAATAACCGTGTCGAGGTTTAAGTCTCCTGCCCTTGTGGCTCTGAGGGATCTAGATTTTTTGAGGTGAAGCATGTTCATCAAATCTGGGTTTGACATGGCCTTGTATGTCAGGCACAGGTCACCTCTGAGCAAGCGGTAGGCAACTGAATAGAGCTGGAGTTCTTTCAGTCGGGCAGCATAAGACAGATTTTTGAGACCCTTTATCCTTTTGGTGAGGAACTTTTGTGGCCTCTCCAGCTGCTGCAAGTGTCGGGTCAGATACATTCCGAATGGGGCATTGTACTCAATCATTGGTCTGATGAGTGATGAGTATAGGGAGACTATGACCTCCCTTGATCTAGATGTGAATCCCTTCATGATAAGGTGGGCAATGTAGAAGGTCTTCCTAACTACTTTAGCAATATGAGTGTCGAATGAAAGGCTACTGTCAACCTGGGTCCCCAGGTCTCTGATAACTTCTTCTATGCTCAGTGGATTGCCACCTATATGGTAGCTAGGGGTAACCATGTTTTTCCCGAAGGGTATGACTATGCATTTCTTGGCATTTAACTTTAGGTCATGGCTCTGGCACCAGTTATCCGTTTCTGTGAGACCCTTCTGAAGGATATCTGTGTCAGATGTGTTTTTGACTACGGCGCCCAGTTTGCAGTCATCTGCAAACTTTGTCAGCCATAACCCTCCTGTGTTTGCTTGTACTTCAGAAAAGTAGATGCCAAACAAGAGTGGGCCCAGGACTGAGCCCTGTGGGACACCACTTGTGACAGGCTTTGAGTCTGACATGGCGCCAGCAACTCTGACCCTGTGGGTTCTGTCACTCAGCCAGTTTGCAACCCAACTTGTGATGTATGATTTTACATTTAAGCTGATGAGTTTTTCAATGATACCCGAGTGGGGTATTGTATCGAAGGCCTTTGCCAGGTCGAGGTAGGCTGTATGGACTGCCTTTTCCTCATCAATGGCCTTGGTGACTGTCTAAAAAGTCAACCAAGTTTAAAAGGCATGATCTGCCCTTGACAAAGCCAAACTGGGTTGGATCCAAAGTCTGCAAATTCCCTATGTCTTTATTTATGAGATCCATTATGATCCTCTCCATGGCTTTGCAGATAAGGCTTGTTAAGCTAATGGGACGGTAATTTCCAGGGTCGGTGGAGGCACCGCCTTTGTGAAGTGGGACCACAGTCGCTGTGCGCCACTCCCTGGGTACATATCCAGAGGTGAGACTAAGATTAAACAGCTGTCCTAACTGCGGGTTTAATTCCTCGTTGAGTTAGTGGAGCACACAGCCGGGGACACCATCAGGTCCCATGGATGCTGTGTTTTTTGCCTTGGAGAGAGCAGTTCTCACCTGGGCATTAGAGATGTTTGGGGCTACAATCATTTGGTATAGTTATCTCTCCTTTTGGGGGGAGAAGTTTGCACTGAACCTGTCAGCCAGTATGTTGGCAATGTCTGTAGGATCAGTAATCTTCACATCATTTTGAATTAATTCTGAGCATATCTGGGAGTTTCCTCCCAGGTTTCTAACATAGCTAAAGAATGCCTTATGATTGTCTTTTGAGTCCTTAGCTATTTTTCTCTCAAAATTAGCTTTGGATGATTTGATGAGAGCTCTTAGCTTTTTACTTATAGTGATCAGCGGTGTCTTACCTTTTAAGGATTTTGATCTATCTTGTAGTAGCTTCCTCCTTTTGTTGTAGAGTTTGTTTATGGCTGGGGTCCACCAGACTGGACGCTTGCCTTTGGTACAAAGAGTCTTTGTTTTGCTTGGGATTGCCTGATCCATGCAGCCCTGCAGGTGCTGGTAGAAGGCATTTGTAAGTGATTCAGCAGCTTGAGTAATGTTTACCGCCGGCTCGGGGGCCTTAAAGGAGACCACACTAGTCTTTAGAAGTGTGAAGTCTGCCTTCGAGAAGTTCTTTACTGTGGTCTTTTTTATTTCAGGTGGGGGCGGGATGAGGACCTCCAGCGAGATTAGTTTGTGATCTGATCTCACCAGTGAGGGGTATACTTCCGGTGTTGAACATTGTGCTCCCATGTTCGTGATGATGAGATCAAGTATGTTTTCTCCTCTTGTGGGGATGGTGACTAGTTGTTCCATGGCATTTGAGTTTATGAATTCCAGGAACTTTTGGGCTAGAGTGTTTGGGCTTGAGTAGTGTTCCCAGTCTATATTAGGGTAGTTGAAGTCACCTAGTATGATGGTGTTTGGAGATACAGTTATCCCTCCAGTGTTTTCAGGAAAGCCATGTGAGGTTCCTGAGTTTGAGGTGGCCTGTAACATGCTACAAATTGCAGAGCAGTCTTGCCTATAGTTAATTGCACCTGGATGGTCTCCGATGCATCGTGTGTTGCCACCAATCTTGAGGTGTGGGTGTCCTTGATGAATATGGATACCCCCCCTCCTTTCTTGGTATTGTCCGGAATTTGGGGCGGAGCATGATATGAGGTAAAACCTGATAGTGCTGGGGTGCTCTCAGGAGCCTTGAACCAGGTTTCTGTCACAGCACAGACATCGATGTTCTCCATACTGAGAAGGGCCTCGAGTGCGTGCATCTTGAGGTTGAGACTTCTGGCATTGAGCAGCATTACCCTTAGTTTTTTTTCTTTATTGTGTTCTAGGGTGGTAGGTTTAGAATTTGAGCCTTGCCTAAAAAAGGCACTATGGGGGTGGTAAGAGCCTTTTCCAAAATCCGGAATCCCAGGGGTGACAGGTGCAAGCCATCCCTTGCGAAGCAGCGTGGCTTGTCCAGCATGTCATCCCAGGCAGACAGACATTGGATCCCCTTTGAATGACACCAGAGTTTAAGCCAATTGTTAAAGCTGATCATCTTATCTCTGTATTGTGGCATCATTCTTGGTGAAGGTAGGATACTGCTCAAGGTCAGGGTCATACCTGCTTGGGATATAATGCTTTATATTTGCTTTTATAATTAACTCACCATGCTATCTAGGTTCTATAAAAAATTTCAGTCTCTAAATGTTCAGCAAATATTTTTTTTTATTTAAGTCTATGTAAAGTTCTTAAAACACTGTCAATCCCTTAATACCCCGTGTCTCTTTCAGTATATTCTTATTTTCCCCCAAATCAGGCAATATTGCTAGGTGGTCTGAAAAAGCACACAATAATACAACTACTTTCACTTTCCTATAGACTCCTGCTGTGCATAAAAAATTTCAGTTTTCAGATTTCTTTCTTTCTACCACCACTGCCGTAAAATCCCTTTTAATGTCTTTACAAATTTTCACATCATCTCCTATGTTTTTGTTCTCGCCCTCAAATCACAGTTACAATTTCCAGTAATTAAGATACCCCTATTATAGTGCTTGTGTAAGTTACTATCAGCCTATCATACCTCTAATTTTATAAAATACAACAGTTGTTCAACTTGAAGCAACTCTATCAGCAATCATAACTTTTGTCTGATATGATCCAATCATTATGGCAATATATAAACAAGTCTTATTTCCCAAACACCACTTCCTTTCCCAATTTCTCTTGAGTAATTATTTTTATTTCGCAGTTACTAACCTTCATCTACCTGACAGACTATCCCCAGGATTCAAGAAGCTTGGCGCAAGGATGGTTCTAGCCTTGCGCCGATGGCGCAGCAGCACCATATGAATATGTATGAGGGTGCGCCACCCCACCCTCAACGTGCACAGGAAATGTTTGCGAATGCAGGGGGTGTGTACAAGTGCTCTACAGAGGCGTAAACATGCCCCGACACTTGCAAAACCTACATTGTCTACTAGTAGAGCCCGTCCCTAATAGTAAGTCAGTAAGTCAGTGTCCGTGGATACCGAAATGTATGCTAAGCATACAAGAGTGTCCACGAACAGTGAAATAAAATCGAAGTAGTAAACACACAAGCACGTAGTGGAATGTAGAGCCCTGTCCCTAGAACTGCCACAATTAGATTCCCTGTCCCCGTGCCTCTATTATACATTCGAATTGCAGCAATAGCGAAGGTGTAAGCAAAGCGCAGTGTGTCTGCGTGTCACCACACTCTGCCAAGCATAGCTTATACATCATATTCATTGAAATAGAGCAAAACAAGCGAAATCTATGTAATCCGCCTATCAAACAGGCAGTCACGGTTCGAGCCCAACAATAGCACATATCATTTTCCATGTGGAATGAATGTCATTTTGCTGTAAAACCGACATAAGAGTATCGCATGAGATATTTAACTTAAATATAATTCAAGCAAAGTGGCACTGTCATAATGAATAAGGTACTAGTAAGCAGGTGTAAGTGCAAATAGGCAGCAGTAAACACATATAAGTACCAGTAAGCAAGTCTGAGTGCACTTGCATGGGTCTAAGCAGTGCCCAGCATAGGAAATGTATATAAGTATATACAGATATAATATATATATATATATATATATATATATATATATATATATATATATACATATATATAAACATATATATATATATATATATATATATATATATATATATATATATATATATATCTGTGAAGAAAGAACAACGTAACAATAAAGCATACAAAAGGAATGGGAAAGGAATCAACAGCAACCCCAGTATTACATAGCGCTGTCAGTGTATATCATATCCAGCTGGGCAGGAGTGAAAAAAGCACTGCTACGCACACCATAGGTAGGATATTACCAGTGGAAGTAACATTGTTGAATTGCTAAGTCTACTTTACACACAAAGGGTAGTCCCTACCCAAAAATAGATAGACCATTTGGCCTTCTGACCATTACACAAGCAAGGGCAGGTGTGTTCAAGGACTAAATGGTGGGAGAGCCTGAGAATACATGGGGTGGGACAACATACGTGTAGGGCCCCTAATGCTCTGGAGAGGGCAATGTGTGGAGGTGTGTCATGGCTGCGATAACAAGTGGACAATGGAAGGTATGAGTGTGTTTTGAACACGGTTGGGGTGAAGGAACTATGGGTATGAAATTATGGAGCTAGGCATGCCAGGGTTGGATGGGCTGGTTCTAATTGGACCGCCCCGTGGAGGTCAGCAAGTTCTTTATAGGTATATTTGCATACACACATGCAGACATCAATATATAGAAGTACATTCTCTGTAACACATTCATTCCATTTGCAGACATAAATAACATGAATGTGCCCTTACAAACCTTGGCAGTAGATAGAATAATAGGTTGTGCTGAAGAGGGATGGGACGAAACTGCTAAAACGCAGAAGTCTGTACAATGTCTAAAGTCAGTCCTGTGCTGACAATAATCAAATGTGAGGACTTCCCCACACATGGAATCATTCCTGTGATCTGTCTGCTACGACAACGCCAATTACTAAACCGGTCTATTTGTAAAAGAATACGCCAAACACATACATAATTAGGCTCTCATGTGTAACATGTGTGTTACCACATAGTCATACATATTAATTAATTGTAGTGTCATGTTAACGGGAGTAAGGATGTAATGGATTATAGAGTCTAATTTTGACATAAACACATGTGTGTCCCATGTGGGACAACCCAAAAATTGTGAATAGTATTCTTTTGGTCGCTCACATCACCAATGTTTGTGGACTAAACGTTTGGGTGTTCTGAGGATACATGGAGTGAGTCAACCGATGGGATGGGTCTAGAGGAATAGGGAGTGGCCAATATGTAGTAGTGTGGATACACCGCAAATCCGACTGGAGAATGGATGCCAGCAGTGTTAGGGAGGTGTTGGGGTGTGTGTTTGGGGAACCAGGAGCCATGGGTATATATATGCAAATGAAGCAGCACAGCAATAGTGCATTGGTTAGAACAACCCCCTAACAAACAGACATTCCCGTACCAAATCCAACTGTATCACATACCATTTACCATCGGTAATCCGTACATGAACATATTGTGACAGCTGTCTGCTGTATAACCTGCAAAATATCAATTAAAAGATAACTGGAGTGAAGTGTCTGTGTCATAATGAATAAGGCACTAGTAAGCAGGTCAAGCATATATAAAAACCAGTAAGCATGTGTAAGTGCATTTGCATGGGGTATATATTGCTTTACAGACACACACATACAAACACACACTCACACATATATATATATATACATATATGTATAGACATTTATATATAGACATTGATATATATATATATATATATATATATATATATATATATATATATATATATACATATATATATATATATATATATATATATATATATATATATATATATATATATATATATATACATATATAATATATATATATATATATATACACACACACACACACACACACACATATATATATATATATATATATATATATATACACACACATATATGTATATATATATATATATATATATATATATATATATATATATGTGTGTGTGTGTGTGTGCGTAGATATACACAGATATACAGCTATGATAGGAAACAGTACACACGAATGACATACGTTCACAGGCTATGCCAATGGAAGTGAGGAGCCCAAGCAAGAAACATGAAACACGTAGCATGACCTTCCACCCCCCCAGCTGGACATGGGAAACATACACACAAACAATGTAAAGAGTCCACTGCTCCCCAGACCACAGGCAGGATACAACTGGGGGGGGGCCTGCACAGTGCACCTGTGAATTCTAATCTTGGAACACAGACTGGAGCGTCCTTTGCGGGACACCCTAAAATATGCCAAGACCAAAAGAAGGTGATGGACCGGCCATTCTGGCTGTGTTGTATACATACTCGGAATACAAGGGTGGGAAACCCTGATGACCCATGGACCGAGACAATTTTATGAAATGGGTACCATGAAGTGGAGAGTGGGCAGCCTGTAGTGGTGTGTACATAACAGACCAGGACCCAGACTAAGGATGTGTGCTGTTGAGAAGGTGCAGGTGGGGGAACTATGGATAGCTACTTATGGGTCTAGGTGTGCAGGTGTTGGCTGATGTGGGCCTATATGGACAGCCCTAGGGATGTAAGCGAATGTGTTCATTGGGCAGAGGCATCGCCCAATGAGCAGCCACACCCACTAGGAGTCCCACTGCAGCAAAGTGTAATCTATATGGCAAGGAATGGAATAACCAGATGTAGATGTATATATGTAGAGGTATGTGTGTGTATATCTACCCATAGCGATATAGAGATAAGCCTCTCCCTCTCCGTAGTACAAATGTATACATACAGAGACAGAATACAGATACATACCCACATATAAATATATACATATGCAGACACCCATAGACCCATGTGTTGTGGGATATATATATATATATATATATATATATATATATATATATATATATATATATATATATATATATAGACAGCAATATATAAATATGCATGTATGCATACATATACAGATATATCTGTATATAGTAATGTAAATAGATATATATATATATATATGTGTGACTGTAAATATACACATGTATATAGCTAGGATATGATACAGCAGTTACGAGTAACATATATTCACAGGCCATGCATATGGGGGGGGTGAGGGGTCCAATAAACAAATATGTAACATGTAGCATCAACCCCCCACCCACCCAGCTAGACCGGTGATACATACAGGCACACAATAAAGGTAAACACACCACTGCTTCCCAGACCACTGGCAGGATTCTACCAGTGGGAGAGACCTGACAGGTCTAATCTTGTAACATAGACATCGATGTCCCTTGTGGGACACCAAAAATTAATGATTGGAAGCAGTCCTGATAATGACTTATCAAACCAGCCTGTAGATGTACACGGACCAGTACATTCTGCAAGCCTGATAACCCATGGGTCAACACAATGTACGACATGTGTCCCGACACAGGGAGAGTGGGCAGTGTGTAGTGGTGTGTTTATACCCCACCTGCACCCACAGTAAGGATGAGTGATGTAGAGGAGTGGCAGGTGGGGGAACTATGGGTATGCAATTATCGGCCTAGGCATGCTGGTGTTGGCTGGCAAAGTCGTATTAGGACTGCCCCGGGGATGTACGTAATATTCCGAAATGGGCATAGCTGATGCCCATACCTCTCAACCCCTAAGAGCACATCCACTGGACAGGACATAAACCATTGGGGGAACAAATAGGGACCATACCTCTGAACTCTCCCTGATTTCCAGGGATGTCCTAGATTTCGACTCGTTTTCTAACTCTGCCCCACTTAATCCCTCTTAAAACTAGTGACATTTAGAGGAAAGGTGGTGAATTACACGTAATGAATAACGACAACAGTTAAGAGTTATAAACATCATTTACCCCAGAAAATGTGTATGAATTCATATGCTCTGAGTCTGTCAATGTATCAGGATAATAGCACCAGTAATTTAAATGTGTCCTTGATGTTGTTATGCCGTGTCCCTGATTCAGTTTGTATATTTCCCCATTCATATGAGAGGTGTGATAGGGACAGAAAGCACATATTCCACTGACAACTTTAGAAAGATGATAGAATATTAAGTATGCAGTAGCATGACTCAGCTGAAGGATCTGGGTTCCAAATCCTAATTACTTGTTTGTATTGAAGAGTGTCAATTCCCATGTATTAGCCTGACGGGTGCAGATTGTAAGAGGAACACACCAATAATATGAATCAAACTCTGGACAGGCCACAGATTCCATACAGTCGAACGGCATGCTGTCACCTAATGGGCAGCCATTCCCGATACTGTAGGCATGTAATCCGATGCAATAGGCATCACACGGTAATATCATAGTCCTCACTCCCACGCAGGGGCATGAGTGTCAGATACAAAAACCAAATGCAGTGCATTTGCTAGTGCGGGAGCAAGCAGGTGTAAGCCTGTTTGGCCGCCTGTATGTAAGTATTACACTGGTAAAGCAATGTAGAGGCTAACTGAGTGTAAGAAACTGTAACCAGAGGTTAGCATTGCTTAGCATTGTGCAAATCCATGCACACCTGCTCACAGCTGCTTTAATGTGCCTTAATCACACCATATCCAATGGCCTTGTTCTGCCCAGCAACAAAATAAACAGCCTCTGCAAGGATCGAAACCAGGACCCTGCACACACAGCTATTGTGATTTACCACTAAGCCATGGCAAATATACAGACATCGGACCTTATCACAAACATATCATCTAGTGCAGTCTTTCAACAGTATAGGAAATGTATTCCATCATGCAGATGTATGTGTGAGTGTTTATGTCCAGCATATAGATATACACATATATATATATATATATATATATATATATATATCAGAAACATCCCATGTGACAACAAAGCATTACAAAGGAATGAAAAGGGACACACCAGCAATGCCTGTATTATGTAGTGGTGTCGTCCTATGTAATATCAAGACTCCCTCAGACAGACATGTGTCAGTCATACACGCAAACATTTGTACCTTGGCCATATACATCACTCTGTGCATGTTATTTACACTAACACAACAGTTCCTGTCCAATCATTATGTGAGAACAGTACTCTTGCAAGGTGCTGTGTGTGACATCATCATCATGATAAAGGTACATGGGGTAACCATAGAGGGACTGGTAGTGTTGTGTGTACAATGGGGTCGTCCGCATCACATGTACCTGGAACATTTAGGAGTCATGTGCATACTAGGATTGTGCGCCTGGGAGACAGGGGTGAGGACAACTGGAGTATGTTGTGATGCATATTAAAAGGGCTACATGTGTCCAGTGGACACATGTGTGAAATGGACAGCTATGTATGGGGCAAATGTTCTAGGAACTGATTGTCCTTTTGTTTCCGTAGGGTGAGAGTGGTATGTGGGGGAAGGAGAGTAGGTATGCTCGTGTAGGATAGGTAGGGTAGGATGACAGACAAGACAGCATACAGGGTCAGTATATGACACATGTGGGGGGATACACCTCGGACGGGGAGGGGTGTTCGGCATTCACAAGCCCATGAGCCCCCAGATGGAAACAGTGGGACGGAGGTCCCCAGCCATGGGCAGCCACCACTGCACCAGAACAGCTGCAAAGGTTGCAGTACTGGGGGCTGTCTAGAAGGGGCAGCCTCACCCTGGAAATGTGACACTCTGCCTTTTAGCTGGCGTATCTGGCCTCGAAACCCCTTATTGAGCCCCCTAGGCACCACATCCAAGATTGTACGACAGTGGACATGTCCCTGTCTGGACCTGATTCCAGGGGGGGCAAGCCCCATCCTCAGTGGTGGTACCACCAGAAGGTGGTGCAGAGCCAACAGAGGTGGAGGTCCAAGGCTGGGCCCTAGATGTGCTGGTGTCCGGTGCCATGGCCAGCTGAAGTGGGACAGGAGGTTCTGCTGGGACCTCCAAACCCATACAGCTTATGGTGTTGCAGTTTAAACACAGATATGGCTTAGTAATAGTCAACAGCATTCAGGATTACTTACAACAGCATGCATAGATATGAACATCAACCCAACACAACAGATGGTATACATTTGCAGAGAGAGCACAACACATGCATACATACTGCATGACATCTGCACAACATGTAGAAGACTTGTGACTGCAGCTATGTCATACCACTGTTTCATGTGACATATGTCCAGTCAGGGATGTGATGGCAGTAACTCATCACTATCACCATGTACTGGCTGCAGTCCTCACACTATGCTCCTGCTGTTCACAGATGTATGTTCAGTGAGTAACACAGGAAACAAATGGTTCCACACACTGACCAGTCCATGGATGACCCTACAGATGAGGGTCCCTCACAAATGGAGCACTGTCTTGTCCATTTTAAAACATGCAGAATAGCCATTACCACACACACCTTGTTAAACAGGCAGTTGTCTCAATGAAGCATAGCTTCACTTACATGCTGTAGTCATGTCTGGCACATCACCCTCCTGTCTTTAGGCTATTTCCCACAGTGTATGTTGTTTGAGGAACATCCAGATATCATCTGTGATGCCATTTACCAAACACCAGATCCAGGTACCACTCACAGCGACTGTCATGGGCAAACACCAACATGATGTTCCTAGATATTGTACTGTGTTTTTCATGTGAATGGCTATGGGAACATCATCGCAGCTGTTCCACATGCAATCAGCTAGAGGAGGACTGCAATAGGTGCAGAGGCCATCACCCGAACATGACCATCACTTACAATACACAAGTTGCTGCTGAGCAGGTTTACACCTCCACATCCACCAGAGAGTGTGTGGGAGGGACAGACAGAGGCAAAGTACATCAGAGAAGCACTTGGAGACTAAAACCTAAGCATTGTCTCTCACACACCTACCAGTACAGGGGTTCAAACCCCTGACTGACTAGTCATTACTATTACAAGTGAATGCAGTTACTCCATGTGCCACAAAGCTGACATGTTGGTGTGCTGTAAGAACATATATGTGTGTTGGTGTGCGACATCTGCAGCAGAGATATAGTAGACAGACATTAGGTGTAGCATACATGGCTGTCCACATGAATGGATGTCATTATCAACACAACCACACTCTCTAATGGACTCACATTGACACTCTTTGCCAGGCCCACAAATACACTCCCAAACCACTTAGTTTGCCACACTGCAGTAATGCACAGGTACTACATGCACCACAGTGGATATCCTGAGGTTCTATGGGCTAGGGCGCAAACGTGTTTGACATCTGTCAGTATGCCAATGGGAGTTATATTGGGAGTGACTGTGGTTGGGAGCATCATATCCCCCACGCAGACACAAGGTGCCAGTACTGACATGCATGTGTGCATTGCTTCATGGGTGTGTAGTGGTTGGCTGTGCAAGATGGCTGTACAAGGCTGGGTGAGGGGTAATCCTTGGCATCATGCCACCCAACAATGGTGTGCATTGTGGTACAGGGGTGTAGTGTCTGCAATGGCCCACACAGATGGGTATTGTATGAACTGTCCTGACATCCTGGTTACCATTGTGTATGGCCATAGCTTTACAATGCATGTCATGTGTGTGTGTTTGATAGTCCTTGACATGGACATTGCCTGGGATGTGCATGTCCCACAATAATGTACAGTGACATGTGCAGGTGTACCTGGTTTGGCTGGCACATGTTGTGTACCTGACTGTTATCCTCGATATGCCAATACTGGCCTGGTGTGGCAGAACCTGCTTATAGTCAGCAGGTTGACCCTGCACCTGCATTGATAGCATGATACAGGTATTCCCTGGTGTCAGTGCATCGGTCCATATAGGGCACATGTGTAAGGCATTGTATGGCCTCTGTGGATCACATTTGATGGCACCACATATGTTGCAGACATCCAGTGGGGAACATAGTGAAGGCACATTGTCCGCAATTATGTGCCTGTTGTACTGCTGTGCAGGGTGCCATGCCCTCTGCAGCCCACTGCAATCACACCATGCCTACTATCTGTCATCAATGTGTAGGGTACTAGCAACATAGCGGGATATTCTAGGCAAGTGTGTTTGTGTATGACACATTGGGTCAGGACGTATTCCGGGTAATAGTAGGGTTGCATACTTTGTTCACCAGGCCTTTTGCCAGATGTAAGGGTATGGCTTGCCAATACAGTCCCTTGGCTGACTGACATCTGTACTCCTCATGAGGTGGACATTGTGACATATAAGATGGACACCATGTAGGAAAACTACAAAATCCACTCCCCAACACACTCACAGCCACCTCCACATAGGCTCTGACAGTCAAACACACACACACACACACACACACACACACACACACACACACACACACACACACACACTCACACACACACACTCACACACACATCTGCCAAGGATCACTATTACAGTACCCTTGATTCTAGCACAGATGTGCCACAGAGATTGCACATCCCAAGGCAGTCAATTGCTACAATTGACAACAGGAGCCATGGGTATATATATGCAAATGAAGCAGCACAGCAATAGTGCACATGTGAACAACCTAACAAACAGACATTCCTCAAGCACCAAATCCAACTGTATCACATACCATTTACCATCGGTAACTGCATGAACATATCAGACAGCTGTCTGCTGTATAACCCAAAAATATCAATTAAAAGATAACTGGAGTGAAGTGTCTGTGTCATAATGAATAAGGCACTAGTAAGCAGGTCAAGCATATATAAAAACCAGTAAGCATGTGTATGCATTTGTATTTAGTATATATTGCTTTACAGACACACACATACAAACACACACTCACACATATATATATATATACATATATGTATAGACATTTATATATAGACATTGATATATATATATATGTATATATATATATATATATATATATATATATATAGTTGTAGACATATACATATAATGATAATATACATGGTTGCAGATTATTCACATATAATGCATATATAATATATATATATATATATACACATTATCAATAATAACACACACACATATATATATATATATATATGTATACATATATGTATATATATATATATATATATATATATATATATATATATATATGTGTGTGTGTGTAAAGCAGATATACACAGATATACAGCTAAGGATAGGGAAACAGTACACACCTAATGACATAATGCTCACAGGCTATGCCAGGGAAGCTGAGGAGCCCAAGCAAGAAACATGAAACACGAGCATGACCTCCACCCCCAGCTGGACAAACATACACACACAAACAATGTAAAGAGTCCACTGCTCCCCAGACCACAGGCAGGGATACAACTGGGGCCCACAGTAACCTGTGGAATTCTAATCTGGAACACAGACTGAGCCGCCCCTATGGGACACCCCAAAAATATGCCAAGACCAAAGAAGGTGATGGAACTGCCATTCTATTGTGGGTTAGCTACATACTGGAATACAAGGGTGGAAACCCTGATGACCCAAGTGGACCTAGTATAAATTTTATGAAATGGGTACCCATGAAGTGGAGAGTGGGCAGCCTGTAGTGGTGTACATACCAGACCAGGTCCCAGACCCAAGGATGTGTGCTGTTGAGAAGGTGCAGGTGGGGAACCATGGATAGCTACTATGGGTCTAGGGTGTGCAGGTGTTGGCTGATGTGGCCCATATGGACAGCCCTAGGGATGGGCAGCTTAATGTGTTCATTGGGCAGAGGTATCACCAATGAGCAGCCACACCCAATTAGAGTCCCACTGCAGCAAAGTGCAATCTATATGGCAAGGAATGGAATAACCAGGATGTAGATGTATATATGTAGAGGTATGTGTGTGTATATCTACCCATAGCTTATATAGAGATAAGCCCTCCCTCCGTAGGCACAAATGTATACATACAGAGACAGAATACAGATACATACCCACATATAAATATATACATATAGACAATCTACAGACCCATGTGTTGGATATATATATATATATATATATATATATATATATATATATATATATATATATATATATATATAGACAGTAATATATAAATATGTATGTATGCATACATATACAGATATATCTGTATATAGTAATGTAAATAGATATATATATATATATATGTGTGACTGTAAATATACATGTATATAGCTAGATATGATACAGCAGTTACGAGTAACATATATTCACAGGCCATGCATATGGGGTGGAGGGGTCCACAAACAAATATGTAACATGTAGCATCAACCCCCACCCACCCAGCTAGACCAAGGATACATACAGGCACACAATAAAGGTGTAAACACACCACTGTGCCTCTGTGACCACTGGCAGGATTCTACCAGTGGAGAGACCTGACAGGTCTAATCTTTGTAACATAGATATCGTATGTCCCTTTGTGGGACACCAAAAAATAATGATTGGAAGCAGTCCTGATAATGACTTATCAAACCAGCCTGTAGATGTATTAATGGACCAGTACATTCTGCAAGCCTGATAACCCATGGGTCAACACAATGTACGACATGTGTGTCCCGGCCACAGGAGAGTGGGCAGTGTGTAGTGGTGTGTTTATACCCCACCTGCACCCACAGTAAGGATGAGTGATGTAGGAGGAGTGGCAGGTGGGGAACTATGGGTATGCAGTAAATTATCGGCCTAGGCATGCTGGTGTTATTGGCAAAGTCGTATTAGACCCTGCCCCTGGATGTAATGTATTCAAATGGGCATAGCGATGCCCATACCTCTCAACCCCCTAAGAGCAATAATCCACTGGACAGGGACATAAACCATTGGGGAACAAATAGGACCATACCTTGGAACTCCTCCTTCGATTTGTGGGATGTCCCAGGATTTCTCGACCGCTTAACTCTGCCCCACTTAATGGAAGACTATTCTGAGCCAACATCTACTGATATTGTCTGACATAAAGGAGAGGTGTGATAGGACAGAAAGTACATATTCCACTGACAACTTTAGAAAGATGATAGAATATTAAGCATGCAGTAGCATGACCCAGCTGAAGGGATCTGGGTCTAAAATCCCACTACTTTGTTTGTAATTGAAGAGCACACCCTCATGTATTAGGCCTGACGGGCGCAGATTGTAAGAGGAACACACCAATAATATGAATCAAACTCTGGACAGGCTATTAGATTCCATACAGTCGAACGGCATGCTGTCACCTAATGGGCAGCCATTCCTCGATAATTGTGGTACGTAACCATGCAATAGGCATCACACGGGTAATATCATAGTCCTCACTCTAACGCAGGGCATGAGTGTCAGATACAAAAACCAAATGCAGTGCATTTGCTAAAAGCGGGAGCAAGCAGGTGTAAGCCTGTTTGGCCGCCTGTAAGTATTACACTGGTAAAGCAAATGTAGAGGCTAACTGAGTGTGTGAAACTGTAAATCCAGAGGTTAGCATTGCTTAGCATTGTGCAAATCCATGCACACCTGCTCACAGCTGCTTTAATGCACCTTAATCACACCATATCCAATAGCCTTGTTCTGCCCAGCTACAAAATAAACAGCCCTGCAAGGATCTAAAACCAGGACCCCTGCATCAATAGGCCATTGTGGGATTTTACCACCAAGCCATGGCAAATAAGGGGTTGTAGACATCGGACCTTACCTCACAAACATATCATCTAGTGCAGTCTTCAACAGTAGGAAATGTATTCCATCATGCAGATGTAATGTGTGAGTGTTTATGTCCAGCATATAGATATACACATATATATATATATATATATATATATATATATATATCAGAAACATCCCATGTGACAACAAAGCATTACAAAGGGAAATGAAAAAGGGACACACCAGCAATGCCTGTATTATGTAGTGGTGTCGTCCTATGTAATATCAAGACTCCCTCAAACAGACATGTGTCAGTCATACACGCAAACATTTGTACCTTGGCCATATACATCACTCTGTGCATGTTATTTACACTAACACAACAGTTCCTGTCCAATCAACTGGCTATGTGAGAACAGTACTCTGCAAGGTGCTGTGTGTGACATCATCATCAAGTGATAAAGGTACATGGGGTAAACCATAGAGGGACTGTAGAAGTAAGTTGTGTGGTGGGCTGGGGTCATCCGCGATCACATGTACCTGAACATTTAGGAGTCATGTGCATACTAGGATTGTGCACCTGGGAGACAGGGTGTGGGATAACTGGAGTATGTTGTGATGCATATTGTGTTGGTTACATGTCCAGTGGACACGCAGGTGAAATGGACAGCTATGTATGGGCAAATGTTCTAGGAACTGATTGTCCCTTTTGTTTCCTCGTGAGGGGTGAGTGGTATGTGGGGGAAGGAGAGTAGGTATGCTCGCGGTAGGATAGGTAGGTAGGATGACAGACAAGACAGTATACAGGGTCAGTATATGACACACATGTGGGGGATACACCTCGGGAGGGGTGTCTGCACCACAAGCCCATGAGCCCCCCAGATGGAAACAGTGGGACGGAGGTCCCCAGCCATAAGCAGCCACCACTGCACCAGAACAGCTGCAAGGTTGCAGAAAATTGGGCTGTCTAGAAGGCAGCCTCACCTGGAAATGTGACACCTTGCCTTTAGCTGGCGCATCTGGCCTCAAACCCCTTTATTGAGCCCCCTAGGGCACCACATCCAAGATTGTAATGACAGTGACATGTCCCCTGTCTGACCTTGATTCCAGGGGCAAGCCCCATCCCTCAGTGGTGGTACCCACCCAGAAGGTGGTGCAGAGCCAACAGAGGTGGGAGGTCCAAGGCTAAACTCCTACGTTGGTGTCCGGGTGCCATGGCCAGCTGGCGTGGGGACAGGAGGTTCTGGGACCCTCCAAACCCATACAGCTTATGGTGTTGCAGCTTAAACACAGATAGCGGCTTAGTAATAGTCATCAGCATTCAGGATTACTTACAACAGCATGCATAGATAAGGAATATCAACCCAACACAACAGATGGTATACATTTGTAGAGAGAGCACAACACATGCATACATACCGCATGACATCTGCACAACATGGGAAGACTTGCAGGGACTGCAGCTATGTCATACCACTGTTTCATGTGACATATGTCCAGTCAGGGATGTGATGGCAGTAACTCATCACTATCACCATGTAAATTGGCTGCAGTCCCTCACACTATGCTCCCTGCTGTTCACAGATATATGTTCAGTGAGTAACACAGGAAACAAATGGTTCCACACACTGACCAGTCCATGGATTTAATCTCTACAGATGAGGGGTCCCTACAAATGGAGCACTGTCTTGTCCATTTTAAAAACATGCAGAATAGTCAGCCATTACCACACACACCTCTTAAACAGGCAGTTGTCTCATTGAAGCATAGTTTCCACTCCTTACATGCTGTGTAGTCATGTCTGCACATCACCCTCCTGTCTTTAGGTTTCACAGTGTATGTTGTTTGAGGAACATCCAGATATCATCTGTGATGCCATTTACCAAAACACCAGATCCAGGTACCACCTTCAAAGCGACTCGTCATGGGCAAACACCAACATGATGTTCCTAGATATTGTTCGTGTTTTTCATGTGAATGGCTATGGAACATCATCGCAGCTGTTCCATTATGCAATCAGCTAAAGGAGGACTGCAATAGGTGCAGAGGCCATCAACCCTAACATGACCATCACTTCATAATACACAAGTTGCTGCTGAGTTAGGTTTACACCTCCACATCCACCAGAGAGTGTGTGGGAGGGGACAGACAGAGGCAAAGTACATCTGAGAAGCACTTGGAGACCAAAACCTAAGCATCGCCTCTCACACACCTACCAGTACAGGGGTTCAAACCCTGACTGACTAGTCATTACTATTACAAGTGAATGAAGCTACTCCATGTGCCACAAAGCTGACATGTTGGTGTGTTGTAAGAACATATATGTGTGTTGGTGTGCCACATCTGCAGCAGAGATATAGTAGACAGGACATTAGTAGCATACATGGCTGTCCACATGAATGGATGTCATTATCAACACAAACTACACTCTAATGGACTCACATTAACACTTTGCCAGGCCCACAAAATACACCCCAAACCTTAGTTTGCCACACTGCAGTAATGCACAGGTTCGCTACGCACCACAGTGGATATCCTGAGGTCTCTATGTGGGCTAGGCGAAAACGGTTTGACATCCGTCAGTATGCCAAATGGGAGTTATACTGGGAGGACCGCGGTATTGGGAGCATCATACCCCACACGCAGACAATAAGGTGCCAGTACTGACATGCATATGTTACTTCGTTTCATGGGTGTGTAGTGGTTGGCCAGTAAGATGGCTGTACAAGGCTGGGTGAGGGTAATCCTTGGCATCATGCCACCCAACAATGGTGTGCAGTGGTACAGGGGTGTAGTGTCTGCAATGGCCCACACAGATGGGTATTGTATGAACTGTCCTGACATCCTGGTTACCATTGTGGGCCATAGCTTTGCAATGCATGCCATGTGTGTTTGATAGTCCTTGACATGGACATTGCCTGGGATGTGCATGTCCCACATAATGTACAGTGACATGTACAGGTGTACCTGGTTTGGCACATGTTGTGTACACAGACTGTTATCCTCCGATATGCCAATACTGGCCTGGTGTGGCAGAACCTGCTTATAGTCAGCAGGTTGACCCTGCACCTGCATTGATAGCATGATACAGGTATTCCCTGGTGTCAGTGCATCGGTCCATATAGGGCACATGTGTAAGGCATTGTATGGCCTCTGTGGATCACATTTGATGGCACCACATATGTTGCAGACATCCAGTGGGGAACATAGTGAAGGCACATTGCCCGCAATTATGTGCCTATTGTACTGCTGTGCAGGGTGCCATGCCCTCTGCAGCCCACTGCAATCACACCATGCCTACTATCTGTCATCAATGTGTAGGCTACTAGCAACATAGCGGGATATTCTAGGCAAGTGTGTTTGTGTATGACACATTGGGTCAGGACGTATTCCGGGTAATAGTAGGGTTGCATACTTTGTTCACCAGGCCTTTTGCCAGATGTAAGGGTATGGCTTGCCACACAGTCTTGGCTGACTGACATCTGTACTCATGAGGTGGACATTGCAATATAAGATGGACACCATATGATAAAACCATTCCCCAACACACTCACAGCCACCTCCACACAGGCTCTGACAGTCAAACATGCACACACACACACACACACACACACACACACACACACACACACACACACACACACACACACACACACACCTGCCAAGGATCACTATTACAGTACTACGCAGTTACGAGATGTGCCACAGAGATTGCACATCCCAAGGCAGTCAGACTGTCCTTCTACAATTTAGAGCAACAACAGGAAGACTGACAGTCATATATATGCAAATGAAGCAGCACAGCAATAGTGCATTGGTTAGAGCAACCCCCTAACAAACAGACATTCCCATACCGAATCCAACTGTATCACATACCATTTACCATCGGTAATCCGTACATGAACATATTGTGACAGCTGTCCGCTGTATAACCTGCAAAATATCAATTAAAAGATAACTGGAGTGAAGTGTCCGTGTCATAATGAATAAGGCACTAGTAAGCAGGTCAAGCATATATAAACACCAGTAAGCATGTGTAAGTGCATTTGCATGGGGTTTATATTGCTTTACAGACACACACACACACACACACACACATATATATATATATATATACATATATGTATAGACATTTATATATAGACATTGATATATATATATATATATATATATATATATATATATATATATATATATATATACATATATGTACATATATATATATATATATATATATATGCGAATATATATATATATATATATATATAGGTTGCAGACATATACATATATATATATATATATATATATATATATATATATATATATATATATATATATACACACACACATATATATATATATGTATACATATATAAATATATATATATATATATATATATGTGTGTGTGTGTGTGTGTGTGTGTGTAGATATACACAGATATACAGCTATGATAGGAAACAGTACACACGAATGACATATGTTCACAGGCTATGCCAATGGAAGTGAGGAGCCCAAGCAAGAAACATGAAACACGTAGCATGACCTTCCACCCCCCCAGCTGGACATGGGAAACATACACACAAACAATGTAAAGAGTCCACTGCTCCCCAGACCACAGGCAGGATACAACCGGGGGGGGGGGTGCACAGTGCACCTGTGAATTCTAATCTTGGAACACAGACTGGAGGTCCTTTGCGGGACACCCTAAAATTTGCCAAGACCAAAAGAAGGTGATAGACCGGCCATTCTGGCTGTGTTGTATACATACTCGGAATACAAGGGTGGGAAACCCTGATGACCCATGGACTGAGACAATTGTATGAAATGGGTACCGTGAAGTGGAGAGTGGGCAGCCTGTAGTGGTGTGTACATAACAGACCAGGACCCAGACTAAGGATGGGTGCTGTTGAGGAGGTGCAGGTGGGGGAACTATGGATAGCTACTTATGGGTCTAGGTGTGCAGGTGTTGGCTGATGTGGGCCTATATGGACAGCCCTAGGGATGTAATTGAATGTGTTCATTGGGCAGAGGCATCGCCCAACGAGCAGCCACCCCCACTAGGAGTCCCACTGCAGCAAAGTGTAATCTATATGCCAAGGAATGGAATAACCAGATGTAGATGTATATATGTACAGGTATGTGTGTGTATATCTACCCATAGCGATATAGAGATAAGCCTCTCCCTCTCCGTAGTACAAATGTATACATACAGAGACAGAATACAGATACATACCCACATATAAATATATACATATGCAGACACCCATAGACCCATGTGTTGTGGGATATATATATATATATATATATATATATATATATATATATATATATATATATATATATATATATATAGACAGCAATATATAAATATGCATGTATGCATACATATACAGATATATCTGTATATAGTAATGTAAATAGATATATATATATATGTGACTGTAAATATACACATGTATATAGCTAGGATATGATACAGCAGTTACGAGTAACATATGTTCACAGGCCATGCATATGGGGGTGAGGGGTCCAATAAACAAATATGTAACATGTAGCATCAACCCCCCACCCCCCCAGCTAGACCGGTGAGACATACAAGCACACAATAAAGGTAAACACACCACTGCTTCCCAGACCACTGGCAGGATACTACCAGTGGGAGAGACCTGCCAGGTCTAATCTTGACACATAGACATCGATGTCCCTTGTGGGACACCAAAAATTAATGATCGGAAGCAGTCCTGATAATGACTTATCAAACCAGCCTGTAGATGTACACGGACCAGTACATTCTGCAAGCCTGATAACCCATGGGTCAACACAATGTACGACATGTGTCCCGACACAGGGAGAGTGGGCAGTGTGTAGTGGTGTGTTTATACCCCACCTGCACCCACAGTAAGGATGAGTGCTGTAGAGGAGTGGCAGGTGGGGGAACTATGGGTATGCAATTATCGGCCTAGGCATGCTGGTGTTGGCTGGCAAAGTCGTATTAGGACTGCCCCGGGGATGTACGTAATATTCCGAAATGGGCATAGCTGATGCCCATACCTCTCAACCCCTAAGAGCACATCCACTGGACAGGACATAAACCATTGGGGGAACAAATAGGGACCATACCTCTGAACTGTCCCCGATTTCCAGGGATGTCCTAGATTTCGACTCGTTTTCTAACTCTGCCCCACTTAATCCCTCTTAAAACTAGTGACATTTAGAGGAAAGGTGGTGAATTACACGTAATGAATAACGACAACAGTTAAGAGTTATAAACATCATTTACCCCAGAAAATGTGTATGAATTCATATGCTCTGAGTCTGTCAATGTATCAGGATAATAGCACCAGTAATTTAAATGTGTCCTTGATGTTGTTATGCCGTGTCCCTGATTCAGTTTGTATATTTCCCCAGTCATATGAGAGGTGTGATAGGGACAGAAAGCACATATTCCACTGACAACCTTAGAAAGATGATAGAATATTAAGTATGCAGTAGCATGACTCAGCTGAAGGATCTGGGTTCCAAATCCTAATTACTTGTTTGTATTGAAGAGTGTCAATTCCCATGTATTAGCCAGACGGGTGCAGATTGTAAGAGGAACACACTAATAATATGAATCAAACTCTGGACAGGCCTCAGATTCCGTACAGTCGAACGGCATGCTTTCACCTAATGGGCAGCCATTCCCGATACTGTAGGCATGTAATCCGATGTAATAGGCATCACAAGGTAATATCATAGTCCTCACTCCCACGCAGGGGCGTGAGTGTCAGATACAAAAACCAAATGCAGTGCATTTGCTAGTGCAGGAGCAAGCAGGTGTAAGCCTGTTTGGCTGCCAGTATGTAAGTATTACACTGGTAAAGCAATGTAGAGGCTAACTGAGTGTAAGAAACTGTAACCAGAGGTTAGCATTGCTTAGCACTGTGCAAATCCATGCACACCTGCTCACAGCTGCTTTAATGTGCCTTAATCACACCGTATCCAATGGCCTTGTTCTGCCCAGCAACAAAATAAATGGCCTCTGCAAGGCTCGAAACCAGGACCCTGCACACACAGCTATTGTGATTTACCACTAAGCCATGGCAAATATACAGACATCGGACCTTATCACAAACATATCATCCAGTGCAGTCTTTCAACAGTATAGGAAATGTATTCCATCATGCAGATGTATGTGTGAGTGTTTATGTCCAGCATATAGATACATACATATATATATATATATATATATATATATATATATATATATATCAGGAACATCCCATGTGACAACAAAGCATTACAAAGGAATGAAAAGGGACACACCAGCAATGCCTGTATTATGCAGTGGTGTCGTCCTATGTAATATCAAGACTCCCTCAGACAGACATGTGTCAGTCATACATGCAAACATTTGTACATTGGCCATATACATCACTCTGTGCATGTTATTTACACTAACACAACAGTTCCTGTCCAATCGTTATATGAGAACAGTACTCGTGCAAGGTGCTGTGTGTGGCATTATCATCATGATAAAGGTATATGGGGTAACCATAGAGGGACTGGTAGTGTTGTGTGTACAATGGGGTCATCTGCATCACATGTACCTGGAACATTTAGGAGTCATGTGCATACTAGGATTGTGCACCTGGGAGACAGGGGTGAGGACAACTGGAGTATGTTGTGATGCATATTAAAAGGGTTACATGTGTCCAGTGGACACGTGTGTGAAATGGACAGCTATGTATGGGGCAAATGTTCTAGGAACTGATTGTCCTTTTGTTTCCGTAGGGTGAGAGTGGTATGTGGGGGAAGGAGAGTAGGTATGCTCGTGTAGGATAGGTAGGGTAGGATGACAGACAAGACAGCATACAGGGTCAGTATATGACACATGTGGGGGGATACACCTCGGACGGGGAGGGGTGTTCGGCATTCACAAGCCCATGAGCCCCCAGATGGAAACAGTGGGACGGAGGTCCCCAGCCATGGGCAGCCACCACTGCACCAGAACAGCTGCAAAGGTGGCAGTGCTGGGGGCTGTCTAGAAGGGGCAGCCTCACCCTGTAAATGTGACACTCTGCCTTTTAGCTGGCGTATCTGGCCTCGAAACCCCTTATTGAGCCCCCTAGGCACCACGTCCAAGATTGTATGACAGCGGACATGTCCCTGTCTGGACCTGATTCCAGGGGGGACAAGCCCCATCCTCAGTGGTGGTACCACCAGAAGGCGGTGCAGATCCAACAGAGGTGGAGGTCCAAGGCTGGGCCCTAGATGTGCTGGTGTCTGGTGCCTTTGCCAGCTGAAGTGGGACAGGAGGTTCTCCCGGGACTTCAAACCCATACAGCTTATGGTGTTGCAATTTAAACACAGATATGGCTTGGTAATAGTCAACAGCATTCAGGATTACTTACAACAGCATGCATAGATATGACCATCAACCCAACACAACAGATGGTATACATTTTCAGAGAGAGCACAACACATGCATATATACTGCATGACATCTGCACAACATGTAGAAGACTTGTGACTGCAGCTATGTCATACCACTGTTTCATGTGACATATGTCCAGTCAGGGATGTGATGGCAGTAACTCATCACTATCACCATGTACTGGCTGCAGTCCTCACACTATGCTCCTGCTGTTCACAGATGTATGTTCAGTGAGTAACACAGGAAACAAATGGTTCCACACACTGACCAGTCCATGGATGACCCTACAGATGAGGGTCCCTCACAAATGGAGCACTGTCTTGTCCATTTTAAAACATGCAGAATAGCCATTACCACACACACCTTGTTAAACAGGCAGTTGTCTCAATGAAGCATAGCTTCACTTACATGCTGTAGTCATGTCTGGCACATCACCCTCCTGTCTTTAGGCTATTTCCCACAGTGTATGTTGTTTGAGGAACATCCAGATATCATCTGTGATGCCGTTTACCAAACACCAGATCCGGGTACCACTCACAGCAACTGTCATGGGTAAACACCCTTTATTGTACTGTGTTTTCATGTGAATGGCTATGGGAACATCATCGCAGCTGTTCCACATGCAATCAGCTAGAGGAGGACTGCAATAGGTGCAGAGGCCATCACCCGAACATGACCATCACTTACAATACACAAGTTGCTGCTGAGCAGGTTTACACCTCCACATCCACCAGAGAGTGTGTGGGAGGGACAGACAGAGGCAAAGTACATCAGAGAAGCACTTGGAGACTAAAACCTAAGCATTGTCTCTCACACACCTACCAGTACAGGGGTTCAAACCCCTGACTGACTAGTCATTACTATTACAAGTGAATGCAGTTACTCCATGTGCCACAAAGCTGACATGTTGGTGTGCTGTAAGAACATATATGTGTGTTGGTGTGCGACATCTGCAGCAGAGATATAGTAGACAGACATTAGGTGTAGCATACATGGCTGTCCACATGAACGGATGTCATTGTCAACACAACCACACTCTCTAATGGACTCACATTGACACTCTTTGCCAGGCCCACAAATACACTCCCAAACCACTTAGTTTGCCACACTGCAGTAATGCACAGGTACTACATGCACCACAGTGGATATCCTGAGGTTCTATGGGCTAGGGCGCAAACGTGTTTGACATCTGTCAGTATGCCAATGGGAGTTATACTGGGAGTGACCGTGGTTGGGAGCATCATACCCCACACGCAGACACAAGGTGCCAGTACTGACATGCATGTGTGCATTGCTTCATGGGTGTGTAGTGGTTGGCTGTGCAAGATGGCTGTACAAGGCTGGGTGAGGGGTAATCCTTGGCATCATGCCACCCGACAATGGTGTGCAGTGTGGTACAGGGGTGTAGTGTCTGCAATGGCCCACACAGATGGGTATTGTATGAACTGTCCTGACATCCTGGTTACCATTGTGTATGGCCATAGCTTTGCAATGCATGTCATGTGTGTGTTTGATAGTCCTTGACATGGACATTGCCTGGGATGTGCATGTCCCACAATAATGTACAGTGACATGTGCAGGTGTACCTGGTTTGGCTGGCACATGTTGTGTACACAGACCGTTATCCTCCGATATGCCAATACTGGCCTGGTGTGGCAGAACCTGCTTATAGTCAGCAGGTTGACCCTGCACCTGCATTGATAGCATGATACAGGTATTCCCTGGTGTCAGTGCATCGGTCCATACAGGGCACATGTGTAAGGCATTGTATGGCCTCTGTGGATCACATTTGATGGCACCACATATGTTGCAGACATCCAGTGGGGAACATAGTGAAGGCACATTGTCCGCAATTATGTGCCTATTGTACTGCTGTGCAGGGTGCCATGCCCTCTGCAGCCCACTGCAATCACACCATGCCTACTATCTGTCATCAATGTGTAGTGTACTAGCAACATAGTGGGATATTCTAGGCAAGTGTGTTTGTGTATGACACATTGGGTCAGGACGTATTCCGGGTAATAGTAGGGTTGCATACTTTGTTCACCAGGCCTTTTGCCAGATGTAAGGGTATGGCTTGCCAATACAGTCCCTTGGCTGACTGACATCTGTACTCCTCATGAGGTGGACATTGTGACATATAAGATGGACACCATATAGGAAAACTACAAAATCCATTCCCCAACACACTCACAGCCACCTCCACACAGGCTCTGACAGTCAAACATGCACACACACACACACACACACACACACACACACACACACACACACACACACACACACACACACACACCTGCCAAGGATCACTATTACAGTACTACGCATGATTCTGAGATGTGCCACAGAGATTGCACATCCCAAGGCAGTCAGACTGTCCTTCTACAATTTAGAGCAACAACAGGAAGACTGACAGTCATGAAGTACATAGCTGTAGACCTGTGTGTTTAAAGTTGGTGTCCATTACAACCTGTATGCACAAACAAGACACACCATCTGCAGGTAGGCCTGAGAGGTATAGTTGTAGCACAACACAAACTTGAACTGGTGTATGGCCATCTGCGGAATGGACAACTACAATCACTATACAGTGTTACAGTGGGCATGCTCATACACTTAGTAGCACAGGGCCATTTGGGATGCATTATGACTACAACTACACTACTGGGCATGCTCATACACCTAGTAACAAAGGGCTTTTTGGATGCACTGACTCAAATTACACAAGGTGGTGGTGGGTACGCTCATACACGTAGTAGCACAGGGCTGTTTGGGATGCACTCTGATTCTAACCACTGAAGGCCACAGTGTGCATGCTCAAAGACTTACATGTACAGAACACATTGTAATGGACTCCTATTGTAAACACATAGGTTTACAGTTAGGTACATCTTAGCTGTCAGTATATACACACATCATACTGATTTACTACCTGATACCTGTATGTGGCCTGTAAATTATATATCTGTGTCTGTGCTGTGTGATACACATGCATACATGTACATGAAGTACTGACATATATATGTTACATATACACATTCATGCATGTGTGGACGTGATAGACAATAGGTTACCTGGGTCGCACAGGCGGATGCTACATACAGCATGTGTCACACACTTTGCTGCCCTGAAAGGCATACATTGATAGCAGGTTGTTAACAGTTGCATTATACGTGGAACAGTGGCATGTGCAAGCATAATGTGTGAGCCACCTTGTGTAATGGTACTGAGGTGCAGGTGACAAGATGACCTCTCCCGGCTGTGGTAGTAGTTGTCGTCATTAGCAGGACTGCTACCCTAAGTATATCTCACAATGGTCATATACACAAGTTCTGCTGCTGTCCATCACCTTACATGGGGCATTTGCTACCAAGCAGATTAATGCCACGTGCAGTGATGTCATGGTATGGGTGGAAACTGCTAGACCAAAACAATGAGCCAATGTCCTGCTGTTATTATAAGGTTGTCCAGTGTCTGTCAGTCCGGGCTGTCATGACTGAATGACGAGCCTTCATCACAGAGCATATGCAACCATGTTACATGTGTGTGTGGATAATACCTAGGTCGCATTTACCCATATAGCCGCATTCCAAGGCAAATGTCCTACACACAGTAGTAACACCCTGACACCTACATGACAATTGCATTGGATGCTTATGTTAACCCATGCTAAATGTGTGGCTTTAGTAATCCATTTGCTCAATGTAGAACCTACAATGGGGAATACTGACATCTGTTCAGTGAGGAACACCTGGCTGAAGGCTCTGTAGTGCACAATTGCACTACCACCAAATAACTCAGATCCAGACATGTGGGCCTTAACAGTGGTATGGACCATACCAGATGGTGGTGTATACATATTCATAAAGGCTACTCACATGTAAAGATCACTACTCCGACATAACGCATCACAGATGAGTCAGGTACAGGTGACAGTGGCAAATGCTGCATTCTAGGTTGTATCCTCATATACAGCCATCACCTTGTTCCCAGACTACCAACACACATCCATATGTGGTATGAAATAGTATGGTAGACCACCAGATAACCCTCAATTGGTGGATTGTACCTAGGCCTACATCAACTGTGCAATGTACCCATGTACAGACACAGCTACATAATGTGTTATGCAATGCAATAATATCACTGTTTGTAACCTGCTCAGTCATACACATACCAGGGTCCCTTGGATGTTGTCAGCATAACATGGTCACCAGTTGCTGTACACCAGTAAACAACATCCTCATGGTTGGATATGACCTAACCATATCTGCCCTGGATATGTACATCCCACCCTCATACAACATATATTACATTATCATAGCTTTCGTTTACCTTTCTACATACAGGTGACTGCAGTCATTACACAAATGCACATGGCAGATGGCATGCTAACAGTACATAAGGTTAGATATCTATGTTGACAGAGGTCATATCCCCTCTCTACTGGTCACCCATGACACCTATCATATCATACAACTCCCCATGTGGCATGTATGTCTTCAGACATGTCCACCTAATGCAATGCCTACAAACATACCCAAATAACAGGACCATAGGACCTACACAAGGCCTGTATTGACAGACTCAGGGAAATCCAGCTCTGCACTGTATGCTCCTGAGTAGTCACAGGTGATATGTTCATGACATGTACAGCCATGTGTGGCCACAGCTCCTACATATACCCCATGTCAACAATTGCAAGCCATGCATGCTGTGTGCTGTCTGGACATTAGCCTTAGTACCACCATAGCCAGTTCATGCTGGGGTGAGATGTTTACAAGCCACAGACCTCGCACATGCTTGAATGAGTGTACTGCCTAGCTCTAAGAGAGCACATTGCTGGCACTCTTCCAGTACACATGAGGTGTGTATGGCAAATTTGATGTGCTCACTGTTGACCATTACAGTGCCCTGGCTTCACCATGGCACTGTCAAGTAACAGTTTGTAGGAGCATGACATGGAATAATGCTGTGTGTGTCACACTGATATGTGCTGTTGTAATATATGTACATGTGGCTACTCAGTGAAAGTGGTGGTGTCCTACCAGTACATGAATACGACATCCATTATGGTGTAATGCTCGGCTATGTTTCACACATGGTGTGGGGAAGGTGTGGAATGTATCCTCTTGACCTGCTAGTGCACATACTGATGTAGACCGCATATGTGTACATGTATTGCTGTTTGTGTAGATTCCATGTGTGTGCAGTGTCTGATGTCTGAAGGTGACTGTTGTCTTAGTACATCATGCTGTTGCAATACAGCCTCAACATTGCCAACTGTATATGGTGATATGATCTAAGTACAGTAAGCCGTACATGAGGTATGGACAGATGTTTGGACATGACTACTAAGTGGTGGGACTTCTTTGCAGATGAATGATTACCGAGGACAGCTCACCATTGTGTTACATCCAGTCCTACAATAACCTGTGTACCTGCTAAGGTCAGGTTTTGTTAATTGAAGTGGAAAACAGACAAAGTAGCATGTTGTAAGGGTGACACCAAAGGCAAACCCCATGACATCTGTAACATTAATACTTCCCCTGTGCATATATTGTGCATATATCAGCACAGTTGTCAAAGGAAAGAGTCAGTAAGCATTGTACCAGATGTGATAGTGCTGTACTGCTGTAGTACCTATCATGAGATAGGCAGGTGTTTGATTCACAGTACTGGCACGTGTGGGTGTGTGTCCATATATGTCACGTATGGTTGGGAATACATCCCACATGTTATCACTCTCCTGAACACTGTTGTTGACACCAGTACAGAGTGAAGTGTAGAAAGAAAGGCATAGGCAGGTGGTTAAACCTCACACATGTAAGGTGTCTGTATGTGTGTGACATAGGTGTATATCTTTGTGAATGCCGGTGTGTGTGTGTGTGTGTGTGTGTGTGTGTGTGTGTGTGTGTGTGTGTGTGTGTGTGTATGGCTGTGTGGGTGTATGGCTGTCTGGTTCCTGGAGTGAGGCTGTATTTTACCATAGTGAAATGTTAATGCCCCCTCCCCCCATCCACTAAAAGCAGTCTAGCATCCCTGTTGATATCATCAATCATAGACGGGCATACTAACCACCTGTTAACATGTACGCCCTGGGGTGTGACCTGTTGTTACATAGCCTACTGATGGACCCCCCCTCCCCAC
Organism: Protopterus annectens; assembly: GCF_019279795.1. Lineage (NCBI taxonomy): Eukaryota > Metazoa > Chordata > Ceratodontiformes > Protopteridae > Protopterus > Protopterus annectens. The sequence continues at coordinate 330,351,119 of NC_056732.1, forward strand.
ATACACTCACTGCACTGTAGTATCCTTGTCAATGTCCTTGATCTTAGGCCATTCCAACTACCTGTACATGTGTAATCTCTGTGGCACGTCTTGTAATTGCGTAGTACTATAATGATGATATGCATATAGGCAGGGTTTCTCATATGAACACTGGCAACTGTGTGTGTGTGTGTGTGTGTGTGTGTGTGTGTGTGTGTGTGTGTGTGTGTGTGTGTGTGTGTGTGTGTGTGTGTGTGTGTGTGTGTGTTACTGTGTCTGGAATCCCTGAGTGTGGTGGTGTGTCTGTGTTTGCATGCTGTCATGGCAGTGGGTATTACTGCTTCCCAATGAGAAGCCACTATTTCCACTGGCCTTTACCCTTTTAATCCTGCATACCACTCTTTTACCCAATCCGCGCTCCAGATAACTATATCTGTGATGTCACCCACTATGGATGTGACGGTTCTGAACACAGTAGCTTACTACACAGCTATCATGCTCTTGGATCATTAGAACAGTAAACATAATTGAAACATGGGAGAATATAACTGTGATGTGGAAGCTACAAAATGCATGCAGGTATTGTCATATTGACCTGTGGGTAGTCAACATGTACATTTGGGACTCCCGCAAACACCAACATCCCCCGGCATATGCAACTACACCTGAAAGAGGAAGGCAGAATGTCAAGATCAACATGCTGTTAGTGTTTTTACACATAATACATGCTGTCAAATGTACAAAATGCATTCTAAAACTGCAATACATGGTATGTCTGCTGCCTGTCAACACTACTCAACAATATTAATCTACAATTGTCTACCTAGTATGTCCACCCTGTGCATCAGACCATATGAACATGTCCCTGCAATGATGGTGTGGATGACAGGGATGCGGCACAGGCATCATCATATGCACAGGGTGATAATGTTTGCCAGAGGCCTAGGCTGTGCCATTGGATGACATCATGCATGTGTGTGTTAGGGCCTGTGATATCATTGGGCGTGTGTGGATGTTATGCTTATGTGTGTTGAGGTGCCCTACATATTTTTCCAGTGTGTGTGTGTATGCATGCACACAGGTCTGGCATGTGGCTGGCCTACACAGGGGTAATATTGACAGCTGCAGACTGTACAAGGCAGGTGCCACAGTTCACGGTGTCCGGCCATGGCCATGTGACCTGAGCCTGCCAGGGGTTGCACGGGCACTAGCAGGCAGAGGTCCAGATTGCGTACCATCTGATGACACATGTCCACTGGAATCATGTCCCTGTTGGGACCATCCAGGACCACGTGCATGTGGCCTGCTGTGTCCTGGTGTGGACTGCACAGCACCAGCAGCACTGCTGCTGCTACCACCACTATGGGAGTGGGCATGTGTAATAGCATGTTCACGTAGACCTTCAACAGGTGATGTAGCTGGCCTATGTCAACATGCCAGATGCCTCACTCTCACCAGATGTTCCAGCATAGACATACCATGCTCGAGGATTGACATGCCATGGTCAAGGTCTCCCACCATGTCACCCAATCATCTATCCAAAACATCTGCAAGATGATGGTGAGCATTTGCAAGTGCCTGGATGTTGTCAGTTAATGAAAGGACAGCAGCCCTCTGAAGCCTCAGACAGTCTCTGTTGTGCCATTCAGCATGTGCCTGTGCCTCCATTACAGCCCAAAACATGTGTCTGGTGACTCCAACTGATGTGCTTGGTCTCCCAGGGGCATGTTGGCCAGTGGTCCTCCTACGAGCAGTGCTGGGCACATGCCTGTGTGGGACATCACCAGTCTGTTGACTGGGATCATGGTGTGCAGGTACACCTTCCATAGTCACCACATTTCCCTGTTCCATGCTACCACCTGCCAACTGTCCTTCCTCTATGGCCAGTGGTGATGAGGTATGTGCAGGCAGGGGAACTGTATGCGAGGATGAGGGGGAGACAGGTGGAATGGCAACCAATGGCACAGATTCAGCCCCTGACAACCCTGTCTGTGCCTCAATCATACTATCATCATCACTGCTAGAGTCTGTGGGGACACTAACATCAGGTGGACCGCAGGAGGGCAACGCACCTACATCAACACCTGTGAGGGGAAGACAAGAACTGTACATTACAAGTTATACCAGACACACAGACAGAGACGCACACAGACAGAGACACACACAGACAGAGACACATAGACACAGACAGAGATACACAGATGTACACAGACACACACAGACATACGCTACATGCAGGTGATATGGCGGATGACATTCAGCTTAGACAATTATAGTTTCAGCTTAGGCAATTAATTATAGTGGTAGTTATCATACATCCCTGAGTTGCACACAACAGCATGCATGTGGTATAGCAGACGGCATGCACCTTACATAATTATAGTGGTGGTTAGCATACATACCTGTATTGCACCATTTGTGTTAGTAGCCTATGCCCCATACTTGCAACACAATGCATGCACTTTGCACTATTGCACTGCACTGCCATGCTGTGTGCAACATACACTACATGTTAATCGCTGACCTTTGTACATCTGCCACTGATGCTTTGTGTTGGCCACCGCCCCTATGTGTGAAGACATGAGCAGTAGGGTATGTCGACTGCATACTATGTTTGCCTGAGCCCTAGCTTGCATATCTCCCCCAAAGCAGTGCATGTCTGTTCAACATTATTCCACCTACCTCTGAGCTGAGTGTAGACATTGTGCATGTGGCTGTACACATGTTTGACATGGCTGTCCCTACTTTGCAATGGTGCCACAGACCAGCACAGGTTTACAGTACACTGGCCTGCTGTGTGGCATATGACCTTGCCAATCACATGTAGTATGACATGTCTTCTGCTGACGTGTTGAATGACATGCATACATGTGTAACACACTGGTGTCCTTTCCAATCTATAGTACGGTAATGGTGTCCCAATGCAGGGACGTGTTATACTACAGTACACCGGCCTACTGTGGGGCATATGACCTTGCCAATCACATGTAGTATGACATGTCTTTTGCTGAAGTGTTGAATGACATGCATACATGTGTAACACACTGGTGTCCTTTCCAATCTACAGTACAGTAATGGTGTCCCAATGCAAGGACGTGTTATACTAACATGGGCCTTCAGCTGATGCAGTGTTGTCTGTCCACCCTACAAATATGCAGGGACATACTGCACATTGAGCTGATGTGCATAGCCATTGCAGGACATCATGTGGCTTCACAACTGCTATACAGTGTGAGCTACTGACACAGTTCATAGCCATGACTATGTCCACATACAATACATATCTAATGTGGAATGTGACCCATGTCACCGAGGTGTATACACAATAAACCCTAATGTGGAATGTGTGACACAGGTCACAGAAGGGTATAAGGATAACACCCCTGCAAATCTGCAGCCATATTAATGATACCTGGCAACTATGTCCACACATGGCTAATGTATAAGTACTCTATGTCTCACATGCCATCTGTGTACCTCACACACATGAGGAGCAGGCATGACAGTGATGTCTGACACCAGCAAGGTGAATGTACTGTACCTGTGGCTTGATGTGGATGTATGTGTATGTTGTGCAACACATGTTTGTATTTGGATACTGTATAGGTGAATGCTTCCATGTCGTGACACACTCCAGATGTTCAAGACATGTTATGTGGCAGTTTCATATTATGCCTACACAAGCTGTGCACAGGCCTGTATGATGCTTAGTGTTTCACATCTGCAATATCACGATTACACAAAGGCCATAGTTGTATTGTGTCGTGCCAATGTACAGCAGGGTGTACACACATGTACATCACTTCTGCTGTGTGTTTTGCTTCATGTCTCTGGCCAACCTCCATGGCCATGTGTACACTTGTTCAGTCCAATGGTTGTGATGGACATCTTATTTCACATGTCAGTGCTATCCCATATGACATACACCCATAGATGTCATATGCTTCACTGAGAACAGGGTTATGCAGCCAAAGGGTGGTATGTATGGGACGTGAGACATGTTTTGCAGGATAGTTGAGCAGTGTTGCAGTCAGTCCACTACATGTCATGGACATGTCTGATAGCACATGACATTGTGTGACATTCATAGCAAAGGTATACTGCACAAGGGTGTATCCTGTGGGCCGGGCATACTCCAGCTTCAACACATTTAGTGTGTGTGTGTGTGTGTGCACACATATGCTCTCTGTACAGTACTGTTCATATTCCCAACATGTGCAATGCTGATATGTAGTACCTGTCCCTACAGTGGAACACACCTCCACCATTGTATTCACTGTTGTCCACACATCTGGTAATGACAGTTTGGAAGGTTTACTGTAGGTGTTTCATATAGTCTTCAATTGTTTCACATAGGTAAACAGTGTGATGCATTGCAGGTATGACCAGTGTCCATTACCAGGACCACCATACAGTATGTGTACGTGTGTTATGACAGATAGCATGCAATTAATATGTTCCATGCATTATCAAGCCTGGTAAATAATAACAATCTCACCTGACACAGGCTGCTGTCACTGCAAAATGTCAGAGGTACCTAAACAGGAGTGTCACAGCAGTAAGATCATTATCCACACCTGTGTGGTAGCTACAGGGTGCAATGTCTATGTTAGCCATAAGCCAGTACAATACACTATACTATAGAGTATGCACATCTGTGCATACATAGAGTAGCAGACCATAGTATGTGGCATGTGTGCATACATGCCTTGCATATGATGTTACATTACATATTGTACAGTAGCACATGTAACTATGTGATATATGGTTGTATTTTATGTGCAGGAGTGACTTACCTGGCAACTCCGGACTCGGTGGTTGAGAGACACCCACCTCTACAATACCAGCTAAAGCTTGTAGATGGAGGTCTGCAGGTGTCCCCAGGTTGGCCAGTAGCTCCTCGGTACATGTGAGTGGGGGCTGGGTGAGTGGCCCGCCACCTGTTGCACCTTGTTCTCTGGTGATTGCATTAGTACACTGTTTCGCCCATCTTATCAGGTCAATGCAGTGTCGGCGCACCTGCTGATAGCTGCGATTGTGACCACCAACATCATTTACCCTCCCACAGAGTTCCTCTCACAGGGCATCTCCCTGCTGTGCATCCTATGGCACATGGCTGAAGAGCGTTGTGTAGTTGTCGAGGAGGTATGGAATGAGGACCTCATCCTCTAAGCGGCTGTACGGCGGCAGTCTGCTATGTGGCATACTTGGGAGACATAACGATGGAGACAGGTCACTGTAACTCACAGAGAAGTACAGCAGTACAGCTGAACATACATGTGCATCACATTTATTAAGATTACAAATACATCTTTGTAGATCTACATGACACTAACAGTACTGACATGTGTAAGTCACACACATTTGACACCTACTGGTGATGTGATGCTATCGCTATATATGTGTATGTCATGTGATGACATTGATCATACACCATGTGATGTTGTCTTGACATGGGCATGTCTGTTTGCCTGTAGTGGTGTCTTTACCTATCAGCACATGCCTGGATGTGTTCACATTAATGCAATCAACATTAATGCTGTGTATATGCCACTTATATGGTCATACATAGCCATTAGGGACATGACCTGTGACCCTGCAGACTTACAAGCATGTATGTGTTTGGATCTACCTTACAAGCTCGACACTTCACAAGATCGACATTTAGAACGATGAGACCACAAGACCGATGGAGCAGATAACTGACAACTTGTAATCCCGACAGCGAAAACACCGACATGGGAAACATGTGAGCGTGACTCGGTAAGTATGCGATAGTGAGGGATTTAGGGTTAGGGTGCGGGTAAGGTGAGTGTGCGATAGTGAGGGACTTAGGGTTAGGGTGTGGGTAAGGTAAGTGTGCAATAGTGAGGGACTTGAGGGTTAGGGGTGGATTAAGTGAGTTAGAGTTAGGGTGCGGGTAAGGTAAGTGTGCGATAGTGACGGACCCTAGGGTTAAGGTTTGGGTTAAGGTTAGTTCATAGATAGTTGTGTGTAAAGTGCAGTGTAGGTTTTTAGGTTGTTGGTGTGCTTGTGTTGTGTCTGTGTTGTGTGGAACAGTAAACTTTTTGTTTTGTTAACTGTCAGGATTGTGGTTTGTCGGGCATGTGAACTTTTGTGTTTTTGCGGTTTCATTCTTGTGGTCTCGTCATTCTAAATGTCGATCTTGTGAAGTGTCGAGCTTGTAAGGTAGATCCATGTGTTTTGCCATATACATCTACATGGCACTGTACAGCTGTGTAGCATCCTGCCATGTATTGCCTGTGTTGCACATGTGTAACACATGGGACAATAGCTAGCCTGATGGTATTTGCAGGGTTGGATATCAACTATGGCATGTATGGTCATAGTGCTCTAGTAGGCTATATGACCTGGGCCATTTATGAGTCTAGGCAGACAGGTTACCTAGCTGTAGGCAACAGACAGGTAAGTTTCATTGGCCAGTTCAAGCTACACCATACTCATGGCGCAAGGGTTGCTAAGGGGCAGTGACAATGTTATGCGCAGTAGCTAGGAATTAGTAGGCAATGCCATGCAAATGAGAGGAGTAATAGTGAATCTCAGACTCCCCGCTAGTGTAAGGATGCACCTCACAGCGTAGCATTATAACACTGAGGTGAGCCCTTGAGATAAAGATGACATCAAGAGAGGGGTGTGTCGGCATTGCTGTAAGCACATTGGAGCATTGCTAAACTGGTCTGCCCTAACCAGGGCAAAGCTGCAGGATAGGGGTGTGTCGAATCGCCCATAGCTATGCTTAGCTGAGAGTACACAAGGTAACCGAGTATGCATGTGAACAGAGATGAAAACGTGTGTAAACCCAGTAAACGGGTATGCGCGTCACACACTGCAGCCGAAACAGGAAGGATATAGGAAAGAAATAAGGAAATGCTGCAGCAGTGAAATTGGAGTACAAATGACTAATTAACACCTAGAAGCCTACAGTGGGCCATTGACAACAGCTAACAAGGCTGCAAGCAGCTACCTGCAGAACAGAAAAGGGGAGAGGCTGTACTGCAAAGAAAACAGCAAAGTGTCAAAGCAGAACAAAAGCAATATGCACTATATCAGCTACAAGGCACATTTCGCCATGACTGGGTAGGGAAAGTACAAAACAAGAAAGATGGCAGGTGGATGCATGCCTGATAATGGGAGGGGATCTAGGTCTAAAAGTGAATTAAAGGGCAACAGATTAATCAAGGCAGGCAGGTAGATCTCCACAGTAAAGGCCCCACACTTGCAATACTCATTGCAAAACCCATAATTAAAACACGCAGCACCTGGAAGAGTTCATACACACCCACTTACATCAGCAGCATCCATTGCACAACACAATAAAGTGTGAAAGCACCTCACACACATTTAAGTATTCCCATACACTCTGCACCAGTAGTGTATACAGACGGGGAACTTTTATTGTGTACATGTTAGGGGTTATATAGCTTTGATCCACCAGCATGTGTTGAGACTGAAGGTGGTGTGTAGGATGATGCACACGCACCACCACAGGCACACAGAGGAGAGTGTTCAGACCCAGGCTAACCTACCAGGGGCTGCATGATCTGGAGATAGTAGAGCATTACAGGGTGGACAGGGACACCCTATAGCAACTTGTGGAGCTGTGCCGCCACTCAGAGCCAGAACAAACAGAAGGGAACCCATCCCAGTGGATACTTAAGGTATGTGTAAGCCTGAGAATACTAGCTACAGGTACCTTTCAAAGACCAACTGGGGATATCATGGGTATCTCATTAGGCATCAGCATCCAGGGTACTATACCAGTTCCTGGATGCCATGTTACTACATGCCAATGGGCACATATACCTTCCCTGAATGCAGGAGGGGTTGGCCAGCAATATGCTCTTCCACCATGTGGCAGAATACCGAGGTACTGAGTGCAACAGACTGCACACCACATACACATCAAGTTACCACCGGTGAGCAGGGAAGGCGCTTACATAAACCACAAGATACCTCCATCAACTGCCAGCATTATCATGGATGTGTGTGCTGGCAGCCCTGGAAGCTATCATCACTACTACATCTGGCATGCCCTCACAGCTGTATCAGTTATTTGCCAAGGGGACATCCCAAATGGCCACCTGGTGGGATGCTGGCTATGCACTGGAACCGTGGATGATGACTCCCATCATAAATGCACATACACCCATGCAGGAATGCCATAATGAGGCACACACACAAACCAGAATCATCATAGAGCATGTGTTTGGGATGCTGAAATCACGGTTCCATTGTTTGGACATATCTGGTGGAGCCTTGCAGAACTCTCCAAGCACGCTCACATCTTCTCATAGTGCGCCATGCTACACAATATGGTCCTGTGGAAACAGCTGCAGCAGGGACAGAATGGTGAAGGCCCTAACAGCCCAAAACCATTGCCAAGGGCCCCACAGGCACAGAGGTACTCAGACCATGAACACCCTGAGCCAGCCCCAGTAGGCAGATCGGCTGGCATGCCCAGTATGCCCCATGCCTTTAAGGCCAAAGAGGGAACATATAGCACTGACAGTGTAAGCACCTAGGACTGACACCTTTCTCCACCTGCACACACAGTAAAATGGGATGGCACAATACCACAAGACTTCACCCTTGTAAACTGTCATGAATAGGCAGTCTACTGTGTGCATCCAACATAGGCAGCCCTCAACTATTGCACACACCAGCAGCCATTGTTTCACAGCACAAGGTAAGTCAACACCCTGAACAGTAAATTAAGCTATCAGCATAGCGCAGATACTGTATGTATAGATTCATAGGTAGGTACTTGCCAACTGCCAGGAAGGCCATTCTTAAGGCCAGCTCAAAACCTCTGTCAACTTTGCCGCACCCCATTGATTCATTAATCCATCCACTCTGTGGAGCAGAGCCAATGGCAGGATGCTGGGTGCATCCTACTGTCTCTGCATCCACCTCTTCCAAGGTTTCCCTTCCAGAGTGTTAGTGAGGGGCTCTGTATAATGTAGTTAGGGATGTTGTTCCAAAGTGTGGGGAGTGCCTGTGACAGGAAGCTGTCCCTCCAGCATCTTCCGGTTATTATTGTGGCAAGGTCAGCTCACTACAATGTGTGGCTCACTGTGACATGGATTCCCATAGGTGGAGCATATCCATCAAGCCTGAGTTTGACATGGCTGTGTTGGTCAGTGGAGATCATCTTTGGGTAAATGAGATGCCACTGAGTAAAGCAGGGGTTTATTCAGTCCAGGCTGCATAGGCCATATGTTGGAGGCCAGTATTCCCCTTGGTGAGGTACATTCGTGGATACCCCAGCTGTTGGATGTGTCCTCTGAGGTATATCTCACATGGGTTATTATATCCTATGATAGGACTGATGAGTAAAGGGGCACTATAACCCCAGTATGTCTAGATGGGAATCCTTTTAGTGATGTCAAGAATGGCCTACATAGAAGGATGTCCCAACTACTGTGGAGATATGATTGTCACAGGGGAGATGACTATCTACCTTAGTCCCCAGATACCCCATTACCTCATCTGTATTAAAGTGGCTGCCGCTCATGTGTGTTATGCGTGGGTGCCAATTCCAAAATGGAATGACCAGCGCAGTTAATGGCAATTTTGCTTGGCTGGACGCCATGTTGGTGGCACCCTGTGATGTTCTCTGTGAGGTCCCTTGAGGGATGCTCATGTCAACTGGACTATCAATCATAGCTCCCAGTTTGCAGTCATTGCCAAACATGGTCTGCCGTAGTCCACCTGTGTTTCTGCCTTGTAGGTCATCTGAGACATATATGCCAAACAGTAGGGCTCCCAGGACTGAGCCCTCCTGTGGGGAAATTCAGTCGCACTGTTCAAGAGTTGAACTCTGGAGACTGCTATGGTCAGCACCATGTGGGAGTTCTGTGTGTAAGCTCAGTTTGGCAACCCGCAACCTGTGATGTATGGGTGAATGTACAGGCTGGTAGTAAGCGACGGGCCAATCACCTGAGTGTGGGAGCGCTGCAGTGTCAAAAGCCTTGGTGAGGTCCAGGTAGTATGTGTGACTCCACCTCCCCTGTCATCTAACATCTTGGTGACTGTATGTAAGACGCCAAACAGGTTCAGTAGGCATGAACTGCATTCAACCAAGCTGACCTAAGGTTGGGTCACGTGTTTGAAAGGTTACCAATGTCACTGTTAATGAGTGCTATGAGGATGTGAACCATACCATTGCAGACCAGGCTAGTCAGGCTTATGAAAGTGGTAGTTACCATGGGCAGTTGTGATTTTTCAGTGATGGAGTGGGACAATAACCATTGCCACGCACCATTGTATGGGCATGTGGCCTGTGGAGAGGCTGAGGTAGGAATGCTTAATTAGGTGGGGGGCAGGTTGTCTTGTACAGTTTGCAAGATGCAGTCTGGGTCAACATCTGCCTCCATTGATGCTGTGTTCTGCTGTTAGAGAGGGCCATTTCCACCTGTGTGTCTCTGATGGTTGGGATACTGTACCTTTTGGGTAGTGTTGTGGGCTCTTTAGAGGGTGAAGTATGCACCAAATGTATCTGCAAGGATGTTGGCAATATCAGGAGGGTCAGCATATTTTGTGCTATATTCACTGGTACAGTGCAAATCTGTGTGTCACCATGCAGTGTGAGATATTACACCAATACCATCCCCACCTGCCAAAATTGGCTTGCATATGTCCGCCATACACTTCTGTTTTACTTCTTTACTAATGTGGCTCAACAATTCGTGTGGGTACCCTCTCATACTGAAGAGTTGCATAATAAAATGCAACTCGTCAATAAATTCATTATCAGAGGTGACCATTCTGGCGAAAGTCTTAACCATTTGTTCCCTTTAACTATCGATTTTTACTTTGATGGGACGGATGCCAGCTGTTGTACCTCCAAATAGGAATTTGAGGTAGGCTTCCTATAGATGGCTGACATCAGCTTTTTTCTTCTGTATTTAATGTCAAATCCACATCTAAATAGGAAATGTGTGTTCCACTATAAGTGTATGTGAATTTTAAAAATTCACTGACGCATTTGTATGTACGCTCAAAGAATTGTTTTAAGTTCTAACTCAGTTCCTTTCCATACAACAAACAAGTCATCCATCAGAAACCTAGTATAATATTGGATCTTAGATGAATACACCCTTCCATGATAAACTGCTTTTCTCCCAATGGGACATAACATAGTTGAAGCAAAAATTGGGGCACAAGCTGCCCCCATTGCAACACCTGTTAGTTGTTTGTAATATTGTCCTTCAAAATAAATATAGTTGCTTTTTTTAGCACAACCTCCATAAGGGTGTAACATATTTGTTTATTTCATCTTGACTCATATATACCTTGTCTTTAGGTAATCCCCTTGTCCATATGACTCACTCCATTACCTCCTTATCCAGGCTTCATTGTTTGAATATTAATGTCCCTAGTCAAGTCCAATAACAATTCTTCCCTCTATTTCTTTTTGTAAGGTTGCTGACATATTTTTTATCACTTTGTTTGTATACCTGTCTAATTTCCTTTTCACAAACCTTTCATATATTCTTATTAAATTATTCAAGGGGATTAAAACACCTGGCATTTTAAGCTCCCATACTCTGTGTGTCCCCAAAAGTGGTCACTTCATTGTTAAGCCATGCTTTAAATTCAAGCTCTGCATGTGAAACCTTTAAGATTCATTAAAGTGTCAGCTACCTCCTCCTCCTCCTAATAATACTAGAAAACAAACAAGCATTTAGCCAAGAGATTAGCATGCTCTGCACCCATTACTCCCACCTGAATAATAGTTGGTACTTTTAAAATCTTACCCATTCAAAACTACACATGGCTCAAAGACAGTTGCCAGTCTGCCATAATTTTCAAAGGGATGAATTGCTGCATCTAAACTGACAAACATTGCTAAAAAACACATTGTTCATATCTGCATTATCATTATATTCCTACATTGCTATCACTTGCTAAACAACATTTTCGCCATGCTAAAACATACCTTCAATAACATCAAAAACATAAGCCCCATTATTAAAACAACAGTCGCTAGTTCCCAAGGAATAAGTCCAACATCATAGCTAATGCTTGTATAGTCATTATTAACACTCTACGGCATTCATAAGTGCCAAAGCCAAAAATGTTAATGGTTGTGTATGTTCCCTCAGTCAATGGTAGGTTAGTTAAAAATTACCTTGACAAGGTATTGACTGGTATGGTGAGTGACTCCAGTGGTATCCAGGCATCCGTAGGTTTTATATAGTTCCATGGTGGGACCTATAGTCATAATAAGGGGATTTTGCCTGTGGTTAGCTTGACATGGAGTAGCTCTGAGAAAGTCATGCATTGTTTGAGACCAGTCTTGAGGTGTAATCATCCTTTATGAAGATGGATACACCTCCTCCTGCTGGTCTTTCCTGCTCAGTTGGTGGTCTGAACATGAGGCATAGCCTTGTACTGCTGGTGTACTTTCCACAATTTTGAACCATGTTTCATTGACTGCACAGATGTGTTGTTGCATTTTCCAAGGTGAGGCAAATCCATGAAGGGCAGACATCCATGACCACTATTAGTATGATACGTAGGTCCCTCATGGCATCATCCAAAGCTAACATCAGCAGGAGAATACGCAAAGATTCAAAAGATAACCACAAAGCCTTCTTTGGCTATGTCAAGGATCTGCATGGTGACACACAGATTTGCACTGTGCCAGTGAATATAGCACAAAATATGCTGACCCTCCTGATATTGCCAACATCCTTGCAGATACATTCGGTGCATACTTCACCCTCTAAAGAGCCCACAACACTACCCAAAAGGTACAGTATCCCAACCATCAGAGACACACAGGTGGAAATGGCCCTCTCTAACAGCAGAACACAGCATCAATGGAGGCAGATTTTGACCCAGACTGCATCTTGCAAACTGTACAAGACAACCTGCCCCCCACCTAATTAAGCATTCCTACCTCAGCCTCTCCACAGGCCACATGCCCATACAATGGTGCGTGGCAATGGTTATTCCACTCCATCACTGAAAAATCACAACTGCCCATGGTAACTACCACCTCATAAGCCTGACTAGCCTGGTCTGCAATGGTATGGTTCACATCCTCATGGCACTCATTAACAATGACATTGGTAACCTTCAAACACGTGACCCAACCCAGGTCAGCTTGGTTGAGTGCAGTTCATGCCTACTGAACCTGTTTGATGTCTTACATACAGTCACCAAGATGTTAGATGACAGGGGAGGTGGGTCACACATACTACCTGGACCTCACCAAGGCTTTTGACACCATGCCCAACTCAGGTGTTATTGATAAACACACCAGCCTGTACATTCACCCATACATCACAGGTTGGGTTGCCAACAGGCTTACACACAGAACCCACATGGTACGACTAGCAGTCTCCAGGTCCAACTCTTGAACAGTCATGACTGGTGCCCCACAGGGCTCAGTCCTGGGAGCCCTACTGTTTGGCATATATGTCTCAGATGTACAGGCAAACACAGGTGGACTACAGCAGACCATGTTTGGCAATGACTGCAAACTGGGAGCCATGATTGATAGTCCAGCTGACACGGACATCCCTCAAGGGACCTCACAGAAAACATCACAGGGTGCCAACGACATGGTCTCCAGCCAAGTGCCATTAACTGCATGGTCATTCCATTTTGGAATTGGCACCCACATAACACATGAGCGGCAGCCACTTTAATACAGATGAGGTAATGGGGTATCTGGGGACTAAGGCAGATAGTCATCTCCCCTGTGACAATCATATCTCCACAGTAGTTGGGACATCCTTCTATGTAGGCCGTCTGACTACTAAAGGATTCCCATCTAGACATACTGGGGTTATAGTGCCCCTTTACTCATCAGTCCTATCATAGGGTATAATAACCCATGTGGGATGTACCTCAGAGGACACGTCCAACAGCTGGGGTGTCCACGAATGTACCTCACCAAGGGGAATACTGGCCTCCAACATATGGCCTATGCAGCCGGACTGAATAAACCCCTGCTTTACTCAGTGGCATCTCGTTTACCCAAAGATGATCTCCCCTGACCAACACAGCCATGTCAAACTCAGGCTTGATGGATATGCTCCACCTATGGGAATCCATGTCACAGTGAGCCACACACTGTAGTGAGCTGACCTTGCCACAATAATAACCGGAAGATGCTGGAGGGACAGCTTCCTGTCACAGACACTCCCCATACTTTGGAACAACATCCCTAACTACATTATACAGAGCCCCTCACTAACACTCTGGAAGGGAAACCTTGAAGGGTGGATGGGGAACAGTAGATGCACCCCAGGCATCCTGCCATTGGCTCTGCTCCACAGAGGGATGGTTAATGAATCAATGGGGTGGCAAAAGCTGACACAGTTTGGCTGGCCTTATGAATGGCCTCTGGCAGTTGGCCAAGTACCTACCTATGAATCTATACATACAGTATCTGCATATGCTGATAGCTTAATTTACTGCTCAGGTGTTGACTTACCTTGTGCCAATGGCTGTTGTGTGTGCAATAGTTGAGGGCTGCCTATGTTGGATGCACACAGTAGACTGCCTATCCATGACAGTTTACAGGTAGTCTTGTGTGTGTGCCATCCATTTTACTGTGTGTGCAGGTGGAGAAAGGTGTCAGTCCCTAGGTGCTTACACTGTCAGTGCTATATGTTCCCTCTTTGCCAAGGCATGGGCATACTGGGCACGCCTCCGTCTGCCTACTGGGGCTGGCTCAGGGTGTTCGTGGTCTGAGTACCTCTGTGCCTGTGGGGCCCTTGGCAATGGTGGTGGGCTGTTAGGGCCTTCACCATTCTGTCCCTGCTGCAGCTGTTTCCACAGGACCATATTGTGTAGCATGGCACACACTATGAAGATGTGGGCACACGTGCCTGGAGAGTACTGCAAGGCTCCACCAGATATGTCCAAACAATGGAACCGTGATTTCAGCATCCCAAACACATGCTCTATGATGATTCTGGTTTGTGTGTGTGCCTCATTATGGCATTCCTGCATGGGTGTATGTGCATTTATGATGGGAGTCATCATCCACGGTTCCAGTGCATAGCCAGCATCCCCCACCAGGTGGCCATTTGGGATGTCCCCCTTGGCAAATAACCGATACAGCTGTGAGGCATGCCAGATGTGGGAGTCGTGATAGCTTCCAGGGCTGCCAGCACACACATCCATGATAATGCTGGCAGTTGATGGAGGGGTATCCCTTGTGGTTTATGTAGCGCCTTCCCTGCTCACCGGGTGGTAACTTGATGTGTATGTGTGTGCAGTCTGTTGCACTCAGTACCTCCGGGTATTCTGCCACATGGTGGAAGAGACGCATATTGCTGGCCAACCCCTCCTGCATTCAGGGGAAGTATATGTGCCCATTGGCATGTAGTAACATGGCATCCAGGAACTGGTATAGTACCCTGGATGCTGATGCCTGTGAGATACCCATGATATCCCCAGTTGGTCTTTGAAAGGTACCTGTAGCTAGTATTCTCAGGCTTACACATACCTTCGTATCCACTGGGATGGGTTCCCTTCTGTTTGTTCTGGCTCTGAGGAGTGGCCGGCACAGCTCCACAAGTTGCTATAGGGTGTCCCTGTCCACCCTGTAATGCTCTACTATCTCCAGATCATGTAGCCCCTGGTAGGTTAGCCTGGGTCTGAACACTCTCCTCTGTGCCTGTGGTGGTCGTGTGCATCATCCTACACACCACCTTCAGTCTCCAACACATGCTGGTGGATCAAAGCTATGGCAACCCCTAACATGTACACAATAAAAGTTCCCCGTCTGTATACACTACTGGTGCAGAGTGTATGGGAATACTTAAATGTGTGTGAGGTGCTTTCACACTTTATTGTATTGTGCAATGGATGCTGCTGACGTAAGTGGGTGTGTATGAACTCTTCCAGGTGCTGCGTGTCTTAATTATGGGTTTTGCAATGAGTATTGCAAGTGTGGGGCCTTTACTGTGGAGATCTACCTGCCTGCCTTGATTAATCTGTTGCCCTTTAATTCACTTTTAGACCTAGATCCCCTCCCATTATCAGGCATGCATCCACCTGCCATCTTTCTTGTTTTGTACTTTTCCTACCCAGTCATGGCGAAATGTGCCTTATAGCTGATATACTGCATATTGCTTTTGTTCTGCTTTGACACTTTGCTGTTTTCTTTGCAGTACAGCCTCTCCCCTTCTCTGTTCTGCAGGTAGCTGCTTGCAGCCTTGTTAGCTGTTGTCAGTGGCCCACTGTAGGCTTCTAGGTGTTAATTAGTCATTTGTACTCCAATTTCACTGCTGCAGCATTTCCTTATTTCTTTCCTATATCCTTCCTGTTTCGGCTGCAGTGCGTGACGCGCATACCCGTTTACTGGGTTTACGCACGTTTTCATCTCTGTTCACATGCATACTCGGTTACCTTGTGTACTCTCAGCTAAGCATAGCTATGGGCAATTTGACACACCCCTATCCTGCAGCTTTGCCTAGTTAGGGGCAGACCGGTTTAGCAATGCTCCAATGTGCTTACAGCAATGCCGACACACCCCTCTCTTGATGTCATCTTTATCTCAAGGGCTCACCTCAGTGTTATAATGCTACGCTGTGAGGTGCATCCTTACACCAGTGGGGAGTCTGAGATTCACTATTACTCCTCTCATTTGCATGGCATTGCCTACTAATTCCTAGCTACTGTGCATAACATTGTCACTGCCCCTTAGCAACCCTTGCGCCATGAGTATGGTGTAGCATGCCTGCCATTGACTATTATGGGGAAATTATGATATGTGTTTCACTGCGGTTTTATTCTATATTTTTATATATTCCTTGCGATCCCCTTTGCGTACCACTGCCCTGCACTTCCACGTCACGTTAGTGTGACTATATATATTAAATGTTAATTTTATATTTTGTACATTTTTTTTTTATGCCAATGGCTATATATTTAGCCATTGGCATAGATTAACATTATAATACATGTGTTTGGTCGGCTGTCATGGCTCCGATTTTATGTTTGCAAAAATGTAAACCGTTTTCTATGGTTTACATTTCTGCATGCTTACACTACTCCTGCACCACTTCCTGAATCGCTACATACCTTCATTTACATGCTACACTGCTGCACATGGGGTAATTAGCAGACATGGCTCAGGAGTTGTGCAGGAGTACAATACAGTGATGTGAACACGTGCTACCCTGACCTTCTCTGGTAATGGGGATAATCCTTTGGCTGGTTAGAGCTCAAAGCATCTTTAATGGTTACAGAAGCTTAGTGATGTAATAGGATTATAGGATCAGAGGAGGTTACTAGGCTAACGGTCTCAGGGCCCTTACAAGCCTAGCCAAGTTCAACCTGTGTTCCCAAGGGAGTCTGGTTCAAGCAGACACTAAAATCAGCACCTAACTGCCCCTGTCCAAGAGGGACACAAGTGGAACCCCCGAACTGAATTTCTGGTTACCCATCCAATCATCCAAATTGCACTTAAATAGGGCCAACGAAGGGCTTTGTTTAATATGACTAGGAAACATGTTCCAAAGGTGGGGCAACCTCTGTGAGACAAATCTGTCTCTGCAGCAAGTTCTGTTGATGTCATATACCAGGGTAAGGTCCTTTGAGCTAATAGTTTTTGCAGTGCATTTTAAGTTAGTAAAGCACATCCACCAGTGCTATTAGAAGAACAGCAATCCCTGCAGTAGTTAGAAATCTGTCTATAGCATGCACACATAAATCATGAGTTAGCTAAACTAAAATTCGCCAAAAAACAGTCAACAAAGGAGGACTTTCAGATTGACTGTAAGCTGGTGCTAGACTAAACATTGGCACTTATAATAGTGGAAGTAGGAGATGAGATATAATTTTATTGGTAGATAATTAGTAACATAAAACAAGAATACCACATATTGTAAAGTTGTACTTATTTCTTGGTATTCATTTATGCTTGCACCCCTGTAGAACAAAAATAAATATTTAAGAGCCTATATGATAATAGTTTGTAGGCTAAAGTAATTAAACTATAATTGACTTAGTAGACACTGCTTCAGCTAAAGGTAGAAGTTTTTTTATGTGCTGTTTTACTTCCATGCTCGCTGACGATGATGTCTTCCCCAACTGCAGTTGAGGTCATTCATTTCTCTATTCTGTACTCCTCTGAGTGATTGTGACATTAGATAGTCCTGGTTCACTCTCTCCTTCTAAGACAGATATGTTCATCCTTCCTTGCTAGCTTCAATAAAAGCCTGAGCCACTAAACATACCCAAGTCACCTGGGCCACCGTTAGGGATTTATCCATCTATATCAGTGGAGCTGCCTTAAATGCAGAACTTTAATTCCAGTTCTTCAGTCTATGGGGACACATCAGACCAAAGAAAATGTTTAATAGCCATGTGAGAAAATGCTAGTAACTGCATGGACAGTAGAGCATTGTAAGGTATGAGACAAGTTATAAATGAACAACACATGTAAAATAATACGGAGAGGAAAAGATTATGCTATTGAGAACTGTGGATAAGCCAAGACAAGGCAGGAGAGCATGTGCATACTACCTCAGAAGCAGAAGAAGGCAATAATGGAATAAAGGACAGTAAGGTCATTGGAACAGTGATTTAAGGAGGAGAAAAACAAGAAAAGGAGACAGACAAAATGATAAAGAAGATATAGGTTCATAGTTTCATAGTAGATTACTAGGCTAATTGCTCAAGAGCCCCTACAAGCCTTGCTATATTTAAGCCGAGTTTCCCCAATTTTCAATAGCTAGGTTAATGAAGTTTACAGAGTTATGAGCCTATGCTATGGTGTCTAATACCAACTGCTTCTGTCCATGGGGGACATGGGTACCACCCCAGGAGTAAATTTATGATTACCCATCCATTGATCTAAGTTGAAGAGGGTCAGGGAAGAGCTTTGCTTCACATGAATGGGAAACTTTTTCCAGAAAAGGGGTAGCCTCTGAGAGACATATCTATCTCTCCAACATGATTTATTTATGTCAGAGGCTAGGTTAAGATCCCTGGAATGAGTGGCCGTTATGCAGTTTGATTTTCAAATGTGTAACATTTTCATCAGGGCTGGATTGGAGACTGCTCTGTAGGCCAGACACAGATCACCTCTTAGTAGTCTGTAGGAGACAGAATACAGTGATAAGGCTTTCAGTATTTCTGCTCAGGACTTGTTTTCTATACTGTCTATCTTTCTGGTGAGAAACCTCTGGGTTTGTTCCAGCTGTTGCAGATGTCTGATGAGGTACATACAAAATTATGTATTGTACTCCATTACTGGTCTGTTGGGGGCTGAGTACATTAGAATTATAATGTCCTTTCATCTGGATACCATGCCCTTACTTATGAGTTGCACCACATTGAAGGACCTTTTCACCACTGTGGAGACATGGTGGTCGAAGTTCAGATTACAGTCAACCTGAGTATCCAGATCTCATACCACTAGATCTACTCTTGGGGGAGTGCTATCTATATTGTAATTAGCTGGGATATTTGCATTCTCAAAGAGAATAAGTATACATGTTTTTGCATTTAATTTAAATCCATGGCTGTGGCACTAGTCATTTGTCTGCATTAATCATTTCTGCAGTATATCAGTATCATTCTGTGATTCAGTTTTTGCCCCCAATTTGTACTCATCCATGAGCTTGGTCAGCTAAAAGCTGTCTATATTTGCCTTGACTTCTGAGAAATAAATACCAAAGAAGAGAGGGCCTAGTACAGAACCCTGTGGTATGCCTCTGGTGAATGACGTTTTGCTAGAGGTGAAGTCACCCACTTTGACAGTATGTGTCCTTTTGGTGAGCCGTTTGACATAGGGGTTTATGCCCAGATGAGGGAGTTTCTCTATAATACCCGAGTGGGGAATTCTGTCAAATGCCTTGGCTAGGTCACAGCAGGTGGTATGCTTAGTCTTTCCCTCATCCATGGCCTTGGTTACCTTCTCAAAGACGTCAACTAGATTTAATAGATATGCTCTACTCTTAATGAATCTAAACTGGGTTGGGTCCAGAGTCTTGAGATTAACTGTGTCCTTGTTGATAAGGTCCATGATGATTCTTTCCATGGCCTTACAGATGAGGCTAGTCAGGCTTATGGGTCTATAATTCCCTGAGTCAGTTAATGGTCCCCCCATGTACAGAGGGATGACTGTTGCTGTCCTCCATTCTGCCAGAGCATAGCCTTTCTGGAGGCTGTGGTTAAATAGGGATCCAAGTGGGTCAGCTAGGTCATGTTTTAAGTTATTTTAAAGGCAACCTGGGATATTGTCAGGGCCCATTGATGCTGTATTTTTCACCTTAGGGAGCACAGAGATGACCTGCTGTCTTGAGATAATAGGCTGAGGAATGGTAACAGGTATACTTTAAGGGACAACTGATGGGTATAGGCGGGTGAAGTTTGATCCAAATGTGTCAGCTATCAGGTTGGCTATTACCTCCAGTTGAGTATGGGTGGTGCCATCCACAACCACCTCTGCTCATAGGTGTGTATTCCCCTTAAGATTTTGAACATAGTTAAAAAATGCTTTGTGATTTTTCCTTAGGTAGGGAGGCTATTTTTGATTCATAATTTGCTTTTGAGGACTTGACCAGATCAGATCTCTGATTTGTTTGTTTAGACTAGTAAGGGATTTCTTCTGCTGCTGAGCCTGTTCCCACTTATTTTTGGGCACTAGTTTATTTTCTTGTATATCCCATTTATACCGGGGGTCCTCTGGGTTGGCTTGTTTTTCCAGCAAGACCTGGGTTTAATCTGGTTTGGTACTGCTGATTCTATACAACTGCTTAAGTGGCTATACAGGGCATTGGTGTTCACTTCTGCACAGGATTCTGTGTTTTCTGTGTTCAGAGGAGCTTTAAAATTTCTTATGCAGTCGCTTAGTTGGAGATAATTTGTCTTGGAGAAATTCTTTAGTGTTTTTGAGCTTGATGGGGTATCTGGCCTGATATTAATTTCAAAGGAGAACATTTTGTGCTCCAATCTTATCAAAGAGGACATTACACTTGGGGGGGGGGGGCTTAGGGGGTGCAGTACTCTCCCATGTTAGTGAGTATTGTGTCGAGGATATTTGAGCCCCTAGTGAGTATGCTGACCAGCTGTTACAGAGCATTTGCATTGACAAAGTCTAAGAACTTCTCAGCCTGCATGTTAATGGTTGTGTAACGAAAAAAGCACAGCAAATCAACTGAAGGAATACAACCTTTAATGACCAAGTTTAACACTTTCTTCCCACTTCATAGGGACTTCCTCAGAACAATCTATTCACCCCCACCTAGCCTTTAAATAACTCATCATTTAATCAATCAGCCATTTAATTATACAAAGATGCATACATTCAATCAATTAAACAGCATTAAAAACATAATTAATACATTAAAAATGCATTTGTAACAAATACATATATACGTGATAAACCATAAAAAATATATTTTATCCTAAAATGTTTTTCAATTTTAAAACACATGAGATAGCAGTGGCCTCATTAATACCTGGGTACTCAGTTGCGTTTAAACGCAACTGCCATTTTAATTCACTTAAGTTTAAATGTATATCCAAACTTCTTCCTTGGGAATCCTTAAAAATTTGTTGGATTACCAAGAACTTAAATTCATGATCAGTTTATTCTGTGATATGCCTACATAATGCGTTGGTCATCCTGCCATGTCTAATGTCCAGTAGGTGTTCTGCAATTCTGTTCTTAAAATATCTACTAGTTTTCCCCACATAAAATATGTGACATTGTTGACACTTCGCTACATATACCACATTAAGACTACAACAATTATAATGCCCATTAGTAAATATAGGTTAACTTATAACAATCACCTGTTTACAAAATGTAGGGACAAAATATGCACATCCTACACTTAAAATTCCCTTTAGTTCTATATTTATAACTTTTACTTCCATTGACACTTGTCTCCAGAATATTCTTAAATGATCTATCCCTTCTATAAACTATCTTGGGTAAATTACCCACTCTCTGCCCTACATTTGAATCATATTTCAAAATTTCCCAATTATTTTTAATAATTTCAACTATATTACTGGTATCCAAGTTGAATGTGGTAATAAAGCTCAAACAATAATCATTATTTAGTTCACTTTCTCTGATAGTGTGAGATATTACACCAATACCATGCTCACCTGCCAAAATTGGCTTGCATATGTCCGCCATACGCTTCTGTTTTACTTCTTTACTAATTTGGCTCAGCAATTCGTGTGGGTACCCTCTCATACTGAAGAGTTGCATAATAAAATGCAACTCGTCAATAAATTCATTATCAGAGGTGACCATCCTGGCAGCCCGAACCATTTGCCCTTTAACTATCGATTTTTTCTGATGGGACGGATGCCAGCTGTTGTACTCCAAATAGGAATTTGAGAAGGTAGGCTTCCTATAGATGGCTGACATCAGCTTTTTTCTTCTATATTTAATGTCAAATCCACATCTAAATAGGAAATGTGTGTTCCACTATAAGTGTATGTGAATTTTAAAAAATTCACTGACGCATTTATGTACTCAAAGAATTGTTTAAGTTCTAACTCAGTTCCTTTCCATACAACAAACAAGTCATCCAGAAACCTAGTATAATATTGGATCTTAGATGAATACACCCCTTCCATGATAAACTGCTTTTCCCAATGGGACATAACATAGTTAGCAAAAATTGGGGCACAAGCTGCCCCCATTGCAACACCTGTTAGTTGTTTGTAATATTGTCCTTCAAAATAAATATAGTTGTTTTTTAGCACAACCTCCATAAGGGTAACATATTTGTTTATTTCATCTTGATCATATATACCTGTCTTTAGGTAATCCCCCTTGTCCATAATGACCACTCCATTACCCTTATCAGGCTTCATTGTTTTAATATTAATGTCCCTAGTCAAGTCCAATAACAATTCTTCCTCTACTTTTGTAAGGTTGCTGACATATTTTTTATCACTTTGTTTGTATACCTGTCTAATTTCCTTTTCACAAACCTTTTCATATATTCTTATTAAATTATTCAAGGGGGGATTAAACACCTGGCTTTTTAAGCCTATACCCTTGTGTCCCCAAAGTGTGGTCACTATTGTTAAGCCATGCTTTTAAATTAAGTTTGCATGTGAAACCTTTAAGATCTATTAAAGTGTCAGCTACCTTCCTCCTCCTACTAGAAACAAAATGAAGCATTTAGCCAAGAGATTAGCATGCTCTGCACCTATTACCCTGCCTGAATAGTTGTACTCTTTAAAATCTTGGGCTCCATTCAAAACTACACACAGCTCAAAGACAGTTGCCAGTTCGTCATAATTTT
Organism: Protopterus annectens; assembly: GCF_019279795.1. Classification (NCBI taxonomy): domain Eukaryota; kingdom Metazoa; phylum Chordata; order Ceratodontiformes; family Protopteridae; genus Protopterus; species Protopterus annectens. The sequence goes on from NC_056732.1 coordinate 330,374,374, forward strand.
CAAAGGGATGAATTGCTGCATCTAAATCCGGACAAACATTGCCAAAAACATTGTTCACATTCGCATTATCATTATATTCCACATTGTTATCACTTGCTAAAACAACATTTTCGTCAGTGCTAAACATACCTTCAATAACATCAAAAACATAAGCCCCATTATTAAAACAACAGTCGTTAGTTCCGTGAACAAGTCCAACATCATAGTTAATGCTTGTATAGTCATTATTAACACTTACGGTATTCATAAGTGCCAAAGCCAAAAAAATGTTAATGGTTGTGTATGTTCCCCAGTCAATGGTAGGATAGTTAAAAATTACCCTTGAATAAGGTATTGACCTGTATGGTGAGTGACTCCAGTAGGTCCAGGTATCCGGTAGGTTTTTATATAGTTCATGGTGGGGACCTATAGCTGGCAATAAGGGGATTTTGCCTGTGGTTAGTTGGACATGGAGTAGCTTGAGAAAGTCATACTGTTTGACCAGTCTTGAGGTGTACCTATCCTTTATGAAAATGGATACACCTCCTCCGTTGGTTCTTTCTTGCTCAGTTGGTGGTCTGAACATATGAAAGGTATTGTAGCCTTGCACGGCTGGTGTGCTTTCCACAATTTTGAACCATGTTTCATTGACTGCACAGATGTTGCATTTTCCAAGGTGAGGATTGCTTCCAGGGAGTGCAGTTACTTGTTTAGACTCCTAGCATTCAGCATCAGTACCTTGAGCTTATCAAAAGAAGATTTTGTTACATTGGGAGGTTGATTACTTTGACACTGCCTAAAAAAGGCACTATAGGGGAGGCTAAAGCCTTAGCCAGTATCTGACAACCTAGAGGAGACAGGTGCAGAACACCTCTGTCAAAGCAGTATGGCCTGTTAATCATGTCCTCCCAGGTTGACAAATATTGGATCCCCTTGGGCTGACACCCAAAGTTAAGCCAGTTTATTAAAGTCAATCATTTTTTGTTTCAATTGTGGCATAATCCTTCATATAGTTTAGGGAGGTACGTCTCAGGTCATTTGCACCCACATGGACTATGACAAGAGTCATACTGGTACTTGTGGCTGAGTGACTTGAGTGCTTACGTGATCTGACGGATCCTGGCACCTGATAGGTAGCTAACTGTAACCTTCTCCTTATCCAGCTTGGTGAGGGGGACATCTGTGTGTCTCACTATTGAGTATCCTTTGACCAGTATGATAGGTTTTGTGGTGTTTCACCTTATGGGCTTGTTTGTTGAAACACTGATGTGTGTATTATTTTGTGTTATGTTTATTGTTTGCTTTGCTGTGTGCATATGTGATGTCTAAATGCGGAATTTGGCAGACCTCTGAGTTTTGGTAAGTTACTAGTGAAACCCTCTGCACATATGAGTTAGTGTGTTCATCCTTATTTGTGGGAAGTGATGTGTATGTGCTGACAACCTGTTTGGCATTTGATGTATTTGTATGTGAGAGTCTTGTCTCCATTTTCATAGTATAACTACATCTCTTACATATAGTATTTGTTTGCTTCAGGATTAAATAGTTGCCAGTATACATGTCAGGATGCCCAGGTCCATCAGGCTGGCTATAGAGATGGTAGGAAACTGCCAATCCATGATCTCAGTTTCCTACTGTGGGGTTTATCAGGGAAAGGAATGAGTTGTTTAGACTGGACTGTGCTGGTAGCACTGAGCCTATGAGTGGGAACTATACTTTGTGCAGTCTAATGTTAACCAACAGAGCAAAGCTGCCCAGCACACAATTTAGTTGCTCCTAGACCAGCAGGAGGCTGGATATGGTTTCAGTGATAGTTATTTTAGGGAAACTTTGTCTTTGAGACCTTTACATTTATACAGAGCACTGCTAGCCGCTCCTGCAAAGAGAGCAGCTTTGCACAAATGTGAGGCTTATATACAGGCAAAAAGGAACAGGATTTAAGCTAATTACACAATAAGCCTTCCCCCAGCAATCTCCAACTCAGATAGGTTTAGATCAGCACACTTCTGCCACAAGAGTGCAGGAAAAATGTTCTTAATGTAAAATGGCTGGTTTGGAGCCCAAGTGTAAGAAGAACACACAATCCAGATAAAACTGCCCTGACTATCTGAAACAATGTAATATGTACTAAAAGCAGCAGTAGAACAGAACAGTTTTTTTTAATGCAGCAAATTCAGCAATATCCCAGGAAACTAATAAAATGCAATCACAACTATTAAAAGAAGTGCAAAATAATACTTAATTTCTTATTTTAATAGAGGATTGCCGTAGCTGTAAGCAGATTCACTAGGTATAGAGCACAACATGATGTCACCATGGTAGTAAAGACAGACAGTAAGATTATGGTATACTTAAGAAATGGCACACAAATAAAAGAGCGGAGTATAAAACTTATAATCATGACGTAACCAAGTTAAGAAATATAGTATGTTACAGATTGTGTCATCATTTTAGAAGAGTATCCTAAATCTTTATAATATACTGAAACAATAGTCATGGGCATTCAGAATCGCCAGTTATCTGAAACACCTGGTGTTCATAAGGGTCATTTGCGTATATCCCATGTGCCTCTGATTCAAGAGGTTTGAGAGGTTACTCATTGGAAGTTCCAGCTTGGCTGGAGTTTTCATTTAGTTTTTACTAAATCTTTATAATATGTAAAGGCGACAGTGTCTGTTTACAGTGATGAATAAACACACACACATTACTTTTTCATATGTACAGTACCTGACACCTCCAATATTTGTAATATTACAAAGTCCATCTATAATAACAGTTAGATAATGGTTTTAGTGAATAGTAGGGACAATAAAAATCTGGGATTGGCCAATTTTAAGCTTTCCACTGCTGGACTTTCTCCAGATGAAGTTAGCTTCTAATGAGTTTCAAATGATTGCAGGCAGTCGTTTACTTAGCAGGACCTGGCAGTGTCTTTACATATGTATTTTTCTAATTCGCCTATCATTTACTTTGTACTGTGTTTTTCAGTGATTCAACAACACCAATATGCTGCTGCATACACAAGTCTTGATAAACTGCTGTTGGTGACTTGCTGATTAAACTTGTAGAACCCATACCTATCAACCCACAGAGACTGAAATAGTAACAAAGGCCCTTGAAAAGAAGGAACATCCAGCCAAAATGTGGACATCTTATTATCATACAGTTTTAATACCAAATAGCACATAACTCTTTCTGCTTCCAATTGGAATGTGGGATACTAGTCAAAAACAAGTGTTAAAAAAATGAACGTGACAAAAATGATGAAAAAAATATAAGCCCATTATCAATGGGACAGTGTAAAAATCTTCAGACTTTAATGAACTGTATTGCAAAATTCTGCCACACAAGGTCATTTATTTTTGCTTCTGAAAATGTGAGATGCAAGATGTGTGTCTTCTTTCTTTAAATTATTGGTGCTAATAGTATGTTGGTCATATGGTGTCATTTTCTGTGTACTAGACAGCTTCAAAAAATCATGTGTGATGAACAGGATTCAGAAAGATGAGTGAAGGGATAAATCAAGGATCAAAATAGGGCCATATCTCCAAAAATAGGTACATAATGTGCAGGGGTAAAAAAAGGCCAGAAAATAAGAACCTTCCTCCAAAATAGGAACAGTTGAGAGGTCTGGTAGAGCCCATTAATTCACAGCCCACTAAGCCTACACGTGGAAACAGCAGTTTTAGTATTATAGCAACACAGTCCCTTCCAGAGACTAGGAATCCAATCCTTTATCTTACCTACTATTTGGCTGTCAGAGGCTGGACCTAATTTATAAATGTGGCAGTAGCATAGTCGAGTTATTATAGTGAGCCAGACTGAAGCTAATGCTTCCTAATGGCATGCTGTGATATCTGTACTCGTATTCTACTGTCAGCATTCCATGTTTTGGAGCATGGAGATGTCAGTCTCACACCAGACAAAAAACATTCAGCCATAGCATCTTATTGGTTGCATTTAGCAAACTGTGCAGAACTATTGCACATACCTCTCAGTCCTTTCTTATACTTGCTTATCTTTATTTGTATGAAAACTATTTTCGGAAGTAGGGAACAAGCTTTGTAGTATATGGACTGAATAACTGAATTTGTAAGATTTATATTTTCTGTAAAACAAGATTCTGCCAATGTTTCGGATGCACTTTGTTGTGTCTTTCGGCTTTTCCCAGTTAGGGGTCGCCACAGCGGAACTCCGGTCCGCTAATGATTGGCAGTAGATTTTTATGTGCCGACTTGCCGGGCCTGACGCACAACCTTCAACGAAGGAATGCCTATTCACACATGTCGCCACACAGAAACCCTCTAACTGAGAATCGAACGGGGCAATGTCTTACTGTGAGGCGATACGGCTACCGCAGCACCACCACCACAGTTCAATGTTTCGAATGCATGTGTTTACAACAAATGGATCAAATTCCAGTTCATTTCTAACTTTTAAGGTAACATTCTAGGCTCCTTTTCCTTCAGCATGTAGATGCATGGAGGACATTTGGATAAACTATTTGAGTTTCATCTGCACTGTATTGTTATAATGAATAGATGATACATCCTTTTTTTACAATGTATTAAGAACGAATGAGCTTTATCATACATTTCTTTTGAGTGATAAATCATGTGATCTGCATAACCACTTACAAATTCAGTGTAGGACAATGTTTAAAATTGTCTGCCTGCAGTTAAGAACACAGATTTGTACGAAAGACAGTTGATGTGCAGTGCTTTGATACATTATTATCTACAAATGGTATGAGAATTTGAAAAAAAATTATGTGCAGGGCATTTTTTTGTAACTGTAATATACATCTCTTCTCTGAGATTTAATACTTTCCAAGAAGAAAGTGTATTTTAACCCAAGAGAAAAGGGCTTAGAGAGTCAGGGCAGAGGATTAAATCTATGAGCGGTTAATGAGCTGGTTCATGCTGTTCAGGGTTTGCTTCCCTCAGTCTTCCTTTGCCTAACTCTGTCACTTACAGCAAATTGTTTAACCAGGCAGTAATCTCAGGCTGAGTCTGAAAAGGGTTAATACTGATCAGCCCTCTACTCCAGTTAACAAATACAAATAAAGGTAGATAAGGAAAAAAGGATGTAATTAAGGTAACCATAGGGAAGCAGTTATTCACAGGGACAGTGGTTTATTCTTCAATACAGACTGGTAGCAGATGTGCTGCTGCTAATGTAATATGGAAAGGTTTGTATATGGCTGAGGTAATGCATAACTAACTGTACATGGGAAGAAGAGGACTAAAGTTCACATTAGGTATTCAGAGGTAATACAGGTGTAGAAATACAGACTAGCAGACCTGGCATTCGTTTTTCTATTTGGTGATGTTTCTTTTACAAAATGCCTTCATTGCACAATTCAGGAAAAGTAACAAGGCAGCATGTTGTCGTTGTTATTATTATTATTATTATTGTCATCAATCAATCATCATCATCATTTTATTATTATTATTACATACATTGTTACACTTGCAAAGTACTAGCAAATGCATGGAACTAGGCTTCATAACATGAATCAAAGAAGTACCTGTGAGGGGACAATGTTTTTTCTACAAACAGTAAGATTTTGAAAGAAAAGAAGGCCTGCTCATCATATGGTTTGGCAACACGGGGAATCCTCAACAGAATCTTTAAGATTGACTAGCAAGGTGGAGAATCCTATCAGAATACCGAAGACGGACTGTCAACATGGGGCCCTAAAGAGAATCTTCGAGCTTGACTGTCAAGGTGGGAATCCCTGAACAGAATCTTGGAGATGGACTGTCAACATGGATTCCCTGAACAGAATCCTGGAGACAACTGTCAAGTTGAGAATCCCTGAACAGAATTTTGGAGATGACTGTCATGTTGGGAACCCCTGAACAGAATCTTGGAGATGACTGTCAAGTTGGGAACCCCTGAACAGCATCCTGGTGACTGATTGCACACAATCCTGAGAGGCTTCCCAGCGTTGATCTTGCAATTTCTGACACTTACAGACTGAATATGGCAAATTTAAACACCACACTGAGTGTTTAGATTTTTTTTGTTGCACTTAGTTGTACTTCTGCCCTGCAGGCTTCCTCTCTTAGACATTATTTGCCCCACTCCTAGAACTCACATTTCCAGTGTGACTATCTGCTATCTCCTAGTTATATTACCTCTCCCGTATCTGCAGAAGACTCTACCTTGGCTTGCGCAGCCTCTTTCACATATTTGTAATTTCATTTTGCTTACATGCATTTACAGTTATAGCAAGTGTACCCCTGCTAACTCCTGACCTGACAATTGCATACTATTATAATAGTATATCCTGGATCTCTACAAATGGTAACATTCTAAACTACATTTGACATTTGTAATATAGTTATGAATTCTTCACTAGTTTTCTCTGAATTTGTAATTTGTATTTTAAATGATGTAATTGTACTGTAAATTGTCTGAAACTACTACATTGTTACTAGCTTATTTTCTTGCTGACCTATTGTTGCTTGACTTCTTCGAAATGTAATTTCTGATTTTCACCCCATTTGGATTTTTGTGATAAGTAAATAAATAAAGACATTTTTATTAATTTTAAACTGGGTAAGACCTACAAAGCACAAGTGCCGTATTTTTTATAACGATCAGAAAGCATTCTTCTTGTTAAGTGTCTTTGAAGAATCGGTTCCCTATTATGTGATCGAAACCTTAGGTTATCGAACACCTAAAGGTCGATCACAAAATGTCGAAGTCTGAAAATTGTGAACGGCCATTTCTACACAGGGAAATGAGTTGTTTGGCCGTTATACAGATTTTGTTCTTTCTCCACTTTAGAGCAATCTCGGGCTTGGTATATTTAGTTAGGGTGTGTGTGTGTGTGGGGGGGAGCAAAGCCCCCTCCCCACTTTAATTCTGTTCATAACTTTTTTTTTTTGGCCAACGGCATTGTTTCCCTGTGTGGAAACGGCTGTTTTTGATCTTAAGGGTTCGATATTTTGTGATCTACCTTTAGGTGTTTGATAACCTAAGGTTTCGATCATGTAATATAGACCTGAAGAGTCACAGTGTGCAAGCAGTAATAGATGGACTCAAACCCAGGACTGCAGGATAATGCCCATTAGCGACTCATAGACTCTGTACGTCCACATAACATTATTAGTATATTTCATGAAACAGAATATGTGTTTCAGTTGTGCAAAATATCTCCCTAAATACACGTGTTTATTTGTGTTTGTTAACAACAGTAGAGCATAGTGGAGAGGATTACAAATCTAAACTATTAATGTGTTGCTTCTGTAAACTGAGGCTCAGGACCTGATTCCTTCCAACCTCCATTTGTCTACTGTGTGACTGAGCAAGTCTGTTAAAAAGTCACTGCTCCTGGGCCACCCCTGCGAAGGGATGCTTGTGTCTAGTGGGCTTAACTGGTTAAAATGAATGTTGTTGTGTCTTTCGGCTTTTCCCGGTTAGGGGTCGCCACAGCGGAACTCCGGTCCGCTAATGATTGGTAGTTGATTTTTATGTGCCAAGTTACCAGCCCTGACACACAACCTTCAATGAAGGTACGCCCATTCACGCATGTCTCCACGCAGAAGACGCTCTAGCTGAGAATCGAACCAGACAGCGTCTTACTGTGAGGCGACAACGCTACAGCAGCACCACCACCGCGGAACTGGTTAAAATGAATAAGGGAATAAAAAATAAATAGTATAGCACTGATCTACAAGGACCTTTTTCAGACTCATCTTAGGAGCACTGATTGCTTACTTGACTTGCTCAGAGATTCACATGGTAGGTAACTAGAAGATGAGGGTACTCAAACTCTGGACTACAACAGCTCATAATCTTAACACTATTCATTAACTGCTAAAAGTTCATTTGTGAAATACTGCTGCATTCATCAAGTATGATTATAAATTACTTTTCATGAATTTCAAATATTGACATGGAAAGCAGGCAGTAATTCCAGTTTTAGAATAATGAAACTATAAGTGCCATTTAAAACTATGTCATTGTTTCTGAGAAGAAATTCAGCAAAAGCATACTTATTTTTACTAATAAAAAAAGCAATCACGCAGAAATGGTGCCTTGAAGTGTGTTTCCGAAATACCTCTCAATTTGTTTACACAAAATTTCTGGGAAAAGATAAACTTAATGGGGGGTGGGGGGGATTTTTGAAGTTTAGTTTAATCTACTTAAAAAGCTAATTGAATATCAGGTTGTGTATCAACATACACTTCCTGAACAATAAGATGTGTGAAACTCTAATGTCTGACATTGACTGACTATAATCCTCAGCAATTTACCAGAAAATCTAACTTTTTATAGGGGACATGGCAACAATATGAAGCAAAATCAGTGACATTTTGCAGAATTCTGGAGGTATGGTTTCTGGTATTTTTAAAACACAAGCATTCTGGCAGTAGTTTATATATTTTTAAAAGCAAAGTTCAGTACAAGAGAAATACTGGCTCTTTTGTGACATGTGAGATTTCGTACTAACTCCCAAAGGAGCAATCACCAGATCAATACAGTTTTGTGTTTTTCGCCATGTTTTCATTTGACACATTGGAGAGAACACTCAGTTTCAGTTAATGTTACACTAACATTTGTTTTTTTTGCTGCGTGTTGAAAAATGATAGCCAAGCACTGGATTCTGGCAAGCCTGAGTCTGTGACTCCCTACTACCTTCCCTTCATCAGAAAAGCCTCTTAGTAATGTCTTGGATTTTTTTGTAATCTGACTTGTGTAGGATAATGAAATACAGGAATGATCTATATCTGACTCAGAAATCCTTTTACAAGCTATGATACAATTTTGGTTCTGGTTTTGATAGCATGTAGCCATAGCCACTAACAAAACTCAGCTCTGATCAACAGCAGTAACATTACTTTACTGATAAACTCAATATAAATCTATATTTTCTGCCACCGTTCACTAAGATCATACAACAATGCACCATGTCTTAGTGACTGAATACCATGATTGTATACTACATTTGTAGTGCTGTTAGTACACAATTTTTGAGCAAACTATCGTGTATAATATTATTAATTTCTAGTCAGCCCATTTTGTAAAGAACTATATTCCAGCACCACCATCCTAAGCTTTATAAAGTATGCAAGGTTCAACATCCAAACCAGTCTCTGCATTCTCCTGTCCTTAATATCAGAAGTACCAGTAGCTTAGAGGTGAAAACGATCGGCTGTCAGTCACTCAGTGCTGTCTTACGGAAAATCACCTTTCACTTGTTTTTGGTCTTAAAAGCTGAATGTTTGAGTGATTGATGGTGCCCTCCCATTGTTAGTTAAGAATGGCTGCTGAAGCATTCTGGGAAAATCACTGGGGTGGGGTTATGCTAAAGGGCCAGGATGGTGCCCTCCCATTGTTAGTTACAAATGGCTGCTGAAGCATTCTGGGAAGATCACTGGGATGGGGTTAGGCTAAAGGGCCAGAAGCTTATGTCATCCCCAAATGTTTCTTTACTGCAGGTTAGGAAGGTCATTCAGTGAGAGGGTATGGGCAGCTTCCATTTTATGAGGTCCTGACAGGACTGTCCTTGTCATTTTCCATATGCAGTTTAGCAGTCCTGGAATGTCTTAGTGTACTGTACACTATTTAGATATAAGCAGGCAATGGGAGTTTGACATTTCTTTTTGAGGCTTTATTAAGGAAGCTAGTATTAGATCTGATTTTGTGACAATTGGACCAGTTATGTACCACACTGGGCTTAAAGCTAAGACAAATTACTTGTGCAACAACAAGTACTTTTCTTGTTAATTGCATAACCCCTTCTGGTGGAAATAATATCATCAGAAGGATTATTCCCTGTACTGCCACTTTCTGTAATTGAGCTGTGGATATGAGATTCTCACTGCAAGGGAGACAAGACTACAACCACTGCAATCTGTTGTCTTCAAGTGAACTGGAAACAAAATATTAGACAGAAATACTAAAGTGGAATAACTGCTAAAATTAATAATGATGATATTCATTCTGACAGCAATAATAAGTTTTGGTAGTTTGTACATGTTGACAAAAATGTATCATTCTTTACTTCTGTAAAACTAGTAAATGCCCAAGAACAGCAGTAGTTAAACCATAAACATTTTTGCTACCGAACTATATTTTCTGTGTTATTGCATGAAATATGATTTCTTGGACATATCTTTTTTTGTTGGAAAAATGATGGAAAAGGGAGAACTCACTACTGAAGAATTCTTGCTAGATTCAACCTTGCTTCAGAGTAAAAATAAAAGGTGTGATTACACAATAGGTAGAAATGGTTTAAGACGAATAGAAGAGATGCAAACGCGATGAAGCTTAGAGGTACTTGGAGAAATTATGAGAAAAACTTTCAGCTTAAACTTTCATCAGTATTATAATGAGGTTTTACTTGTTCAGGTACACTGTGCTTTTTAGTCTATGAGCATATATTCAAAAGGTCTTACACATATCCAAGAAATAAAATTTAATATCACACTAGACTATGTCTGCAAAATAGCAGTTCACATCTCTTACTAGTGTCCTTCATTAAATGACATTTTCAGGGTTACTGTGCTGTACTTGGCAATGCATTCTTTTCATTGCTTCCTGCTACCTGCTTTTCTTCCATCAAGTCTTCCTTCCTTTCATCCATCTGTTCAGCGTCTATGTTAGTTTCTCTGTCTCAACGTCTTGCTCTCTCCCTTTCTCTTGTTCTTTATTTACCACAGACCACCACGTAAACTGCATCTTGGCAAATAATGTACTGTGTTACAACACAGGAGTCCACAACAAAGCAGGTTGTTAATAGTTTCAGCAGGCAACCATTGTATTAAAAGCATCATAGGCAGCAGCCAGCCAAAACCAATCATGCCATCAGCTGTCAAGCATGACAACCTGGACAGGAACATGACAGGTGGCAGGCAGGGAGTATACCAAACACTGCTGCTGCTTACCAGCAAAAAGGGCAGAAAACCATGGGGGTCTCCCACTTTGGATGACTATGGAAAAAATTAATTAGAAGTGCCAGTATTAAATCTTCTTATCCCTCTGCTTTTAGAATTATCAGGCAGCCTGTTGTCTTAAGTTATAAAATAAATTTATATTTCTTGAGTGTGTATTACTACATTAAAATATTTTATATACACTGAAGAATTAAAAAAGTTGTTATATAAGGCCAGTTTTTAAAACATGGTATTATAAGTGTAACTCTTTATTTTGCATTGTTCATATGAGATACTTTACTTAAATGTTTTTTTTTTCATATTCTTAGTTTGGAGTACAGTATAAACTGTATTATGTAACAGAGTCCTGTGTAGATTTCCACTCACTGTGTATCAGTGCAACTTGCTTCTTAGTTATTTGCTTTTGACCAACTTTAATGGTTTTCACAAAACTCGGTTATAAAACTGTCATCAGAAATGTGAGATTTCAGGTTCTGGCAAGCAGCAGAAAAAGAGTGCGGTATGTGAGTATAACCACAGTGGTAAAACAATTTCCTGACAGTGCTTTGTAAGTATACTGAAAGCAATCATCAGCCTCTGTAAGTTAGAAAAATAGCAATGTAATAAAGGTATAATCAGCTAATGCACTACAAAAGTATGTATATTTAGAGTGGATAACAACATAGATAGTTTTTTTTTTGGTAGGTTGTATTGTTTCCAAGATTTTTGGATTTGTGATTTTCACTACTTGTATTTTGTAATGCCTCTAAATGAAGAATAAAGTTTGTTTCGACACATTTGCACACGCTCTCTTACAGTAATAGCCACAATTATTTCTTAGAAATTAAAATGTGCATGCTGATATATATTTTTTTCTTATACTAAACTAACAGCAAAGTATACACATTAAAATGCAAAGCTGTATATAAACTAATAAATGTGACAGATTTAGGTTTTATTTCCAAAGCTATAGCCCATGTATTACTCAACCTGATTTTTATAAAGTTACTGCAGCTGTCCAAAATGTTCTAATTGTATAAATGTATTTTTATATTTATTTGGCTACATTAGTTTAGTAAAAGACCCTTTTGAAATAGTTAAAAATAAAACTTGGGTAGTATATGAACATTGGAAAAAATACAGCCCAAACATTTCAAGTGACCATTTTCCTACCAATGTTTTCATCTATTTTTTTTACCCACAGCAAATTAATTTGCTTGAAACTTTGCTCAGCAGCTTTCAGTAGAACCTTGTTACAAATACCCCTTAGTATTCCTCCTTTAGTTTTTTATATGAAAAGACAGACGGGTACATTATTAGCACAAATTACTGTCAGCAGACAGCTTGCTGACCACCATTTCTCAGACAGGAGCAGACCACATTCAATTTTTTGGAGTAGGGCTTTACCTATGTACTAGCATAAGGGAATATAACCACACATCCTGACTTCTTCAGAAAAATATCCTCCATGATTGTACCAGGATGCTCCCAGTAAAGGGAGTAAAGCGACACTTTAGACTAAATCTAGTAATGATACCCCCTCTTCATAACTAATGTGCACAGAACCCCTCACCAGCGGTACTTTTCTCAGTGGAGTCTGTGGCTGGAATAGTTTTCCATTCAATTTCTTAAGCAATGCATTTGCAATCTGGTTGCTGGCTGGCCATGGATGTGCCCTAAGGGATATCTGTGCTAGCCAATGATTACATCCCCAGATGCCACCTACTAGTGTATGTATGTCAGGAACAATAGGAGGGTGACAGGAGTTAACACTTTATTTGGTTTTGACTATGCATATGTCAGCTTGTCTTCTGACAGTCTGTGAAGTGTTAGCCTATATTATCAACTTAATGCTTGAGGCAGGGCTAAGTAACATCTTGCCTGCCTGACTTATTTATGCATGTGTGCAACTAAAAGGCATGTGAACTTATCAAAAACAATGTCTTAGCCCTTTGAAATGCAATATAGATATATTGCTGAAGTTTGCAAATCAGAGACTGCAATGCAGTGGATGTCAATAGAGTTTCCTTTGTTTGTAAGTATCCCTACAATATACTTTATTTATTTATTTAAAATGTGTTTACTAGCCTAGAGTGACCAGTCTTTGTGTCAGCCCCATGAATACAAAAATTCAGAATGACATTTAGTGAGAGACAGCAAGAATATAATGAAAATACAGTTTACTATCATGAAGTTGAAATTGGTATGTACGACTGTTTATTATTACATTTTTAAATGTCAAAAACCAAAATAAATTTAAATGAAAATGCTAAACTGCTATTTCGAAGTCGACATCTTCGCACAATGGCACATCAGCACTCGTGAGCTTCTGCATTTGTCCATTCTACATCATAAATGGAAATCCAGGAAGCAAGTAGTTGTAATTACAGAACCAAATGCTTCGATATACAGCATGACTATGTGAAAAAAACACACCTGTATATCCTTGCCGTAGTTGAAATATGCAGCAGTTTGATGGTAAATCATTTTTTAGTGTTGTTTTTAATACACACGTGCAGTAGAAAGGGGTGTAAGTAACTTAAATATTAAGTGACATCTGTGCAATACCGAAATTTAAGTGAGAATTGTATTTAAATGTATCAGTGCACTGAGAGTGACTATGCACACCAAATTCTTGAATAAGGAGACAAATACTGTCAAAATGAGCAGTGTTGAACTACAAGTTCAATGAAACCCTGTGGTGTGAGTTGATCCCTCTTTGCCAGTAAGCATTCAAAAGCATGTTCCTTGTTCTGTAAATGTTTCCATTTTGGTGATGAAGTTAGACATGACATAAGTCTACTTCTCAAGTCCTCCACATGGTTTTGTTCTAACTGGATAGCATGTAAGATGTCTAGCATAAAATGCCTTTGCTTTTCCATCAAACTGTACAGACATCTATGTGTTCTTCCATGGCATTTTGGCTCCCTGGGTACCCCAGTCCACAGGTTTCATACTGTATTCAAAAGGGTACATCGAAAAGAGGTGGTAACCTTTCTGATGTCGACCCCCTAATACCATAACACCTAAGTCTACTCATCATCTTCTTTCGGCTATTCCCATTAGAGGTCACCACAGTGGATCACCTGTTTCCATTTCTTCCTGTCCTCTGCATCTTGCTCTGTCACACCAACCACCTGCATGTCCTCTCTCACCATATCCATAAACCTTATCTTAGGTCTTCCTCTTTTCCTGTTACCTGGTAACTTCATCCTTAGCATCTTTTTCCCAATATACTCAACATCCCTCCTCAGCACATGTCCAAACCAACATAATCTTGACTCTCTGGCTTTGTCTCCAAACCTTCCAACCTGGGCTGACCCTCTAATATACTTATTCCTAATCCTGTCTACCCTCGTCATACCCAGTGCAAATCTTAACATCTTTAACTCTGCCACATCCAGCTCAAACTCCTGCCTTTTTGTCAATGCCACTGTCTCCAACCCATATAACATAGCTGGTCTCACTACCCTCTTGTAGACCTTCCCTTTCACTCTTACAGGTACTCGTCTGTCACAAATCACTCCTGACACTCTTCTCCACCCACTCCATCCTGCCTGTACTCTCTTCTTCACCTCTCTTCTACACTCACCGTTACTCTGAACTATTGACCCCAAGTATTTAAACTCATCCACCTTCACAACCTCTACTCCCTGCATCCTCACCATTCCTCTATCCTCCCTCTCATTCACACACATATATTCTGTCTTAGCCCTGTTGACCTTCATTCCTCCTCTCTCTAGAGCATATCTCCATCTCTCCAGGGTCTCCTCCACCTGTTTCCTACTCTCACTACAGATCACAATGTCATCTGCAAACATCATAGTCCATGGGGACTCCTGTCTGATCTCGTCTGTCAACCTGTCCATCACCATTGCAAATAAGAAAGGGCTGAGAGCTGATGCTTGATGTAACCCCACCTCCACCTTAAACGCATCCGTCACTCCCACCGTAGACCTCACCGCTGTCACACTACCCTCGTACATATCCTGTACCACTCTTACATACTTCTCTGACACTCCTGACTTCCTCATACAATACCACAACTTCTCTCTAGGCACCCTGTCATATGCTTTCTCTAAGTCTACAAATACACAATGCATCTCCTTCTGACATTCTCTGTACTTCTCCATCAACACTCTCAGAGCAAACATTGCATCTGTAGTGCTCTTTCCCCGCATGAAACCATACTGCTGTTCACTAATCATCACGTCCCTTCTTAACCTAGCTTCCACTACTCTTTCCCATAACTTCATGCTGTGACTGATCAATTTAATCCCTCTGTAGTTACTACAGCTAAGCACATCACCCTTATTCTTAAAAATCGGTACCAAAATACTTTTTCACCTAACACCTAAGTCTACTAATAATGTAATATTCCTTAAAAAATGTACATATTGGTTTACCAGTGTCTGGCATGTCATTTTCAATCTCAGCAAAGGTGGTAAACAGTTCTTCAGGTGATGCAAATGCTAGAGCTGGTATTTGCTTACAGAGCATGGGAAAACGCATACTAGTTCCAAACTCACTGGCTAAATGGAGTTTTTCTATATGCTTCCATTATGATTTGGCAGAGATGGAACCAGCATCCCTTTGCAAAACTATTGCTTAAATGCCTCTTTATAGAGTTAACAGCACCTTTCTCAAAATTGCTAAGTATCATTTGTGGCCTGAACTGTAGACGATGCAGTGAACACACATTGAGGACAGTTCTCCAGAATTGATCATAGCACTCCTCTGTCTTACATGGCAGAATGCCGTACACTAGTGGAATGATCTTTCTACTCTCCCTGTGTTCTGAAGGGAAGTAAATACTATAAACCTGCTTGCATTCCCTAGTGCTTATTGGAAATGTATCGTCGACAAGTATATATTCTGAAGAACACAACAATTTAATATTGGATTCAGTCATAATTACTACAACAGTCATTCGAATGTCTGCCTCACTGCAATGCTCAGTTATAAAGTATCCATTCTTAACTGGCAGCATTTCAGGCTGCCCATCTTTCAAAGCACTCATATCCTTATACATACTAAGCCTCTTCTTATACTGTACTCTACTAATGCACTGCTTCAGGGCTGAGATGTTAGGCAACTCATTCACAACAGTACTGGCTGTATTAGCTAGCACCTCTGATACAATTTTGCAGGGATCCTCCACTGACTGGTAAGCACGTCTTTTCATATTTTCCTGCACCTTACCTTTACCACATCTCAGGCAAGGTAATGACTATTACTCTTTTTTATAGGTTACTTTCCACTACATTCCCAGTAATGCACCTTCCTTTATAACTGTATTTACTCTTACGGGCAAGACACCAATATTTCTAACAGCCTGTCGTCTTCTGTAAATAATATTGATAGCTTTCTACAGTCAGCATGTCACAGCCTTTCTTTGTTTTAACAGTCGAATATGTACTTCCAAGTGTACTGGGTGTAAAGTCTGTAACATCTGCCTCTTCACTCTGCAGTTACATGCATTCCTTCCATTAGCAGACTGTACATCAACAAATGGACAACAGCAATGTAAATATACTAAGCTATTGCATCTCAAAACATACCTGCATTTTATGTTGTTAACTACAATTATAATCCCAATAAACAATCTGCAGTACAATGATAGCAACAATCTCCTAATGCACTGCTACAACGTATTGGTCAGACACAGTATACGGATTCTCGCAGTAAATGCAGCAACCAATTGGAATGTCACACACCAACCGCAGAACTGTATTACTGTGAATTCAACCTGCCATTCGCTCATTTGGCTTCAACATTTTCTTTGCTTAAACAAACTTTTGAAAAGGTACTTTCGGCATTTCGTGATTCGCGTTTATCAGGTACGAAAATACGATAGTAAACTTGAAAATGCACATCTGTAAACTATCATTGTTAGATAATTTAAAGAGTAACTAGAAAAATAACATACATTATTTACAAAGGTCAAGACAAATGCCATGTAGAAAGTGAGGTGTCTGTATAATAATTACAGCTGTGTGTTGCCTGAGTAGGAGTCATAGGATTGCTGAGTGCAGTGAAGGATGTTTGACAAAGCGTATGAGTAGTTGGAAGGAGAAGTTATATTAAGCAAAAGATTATGTGAGGAGTGTAGGTTACAGACTAGTGCAATCTGCCATATGAGGGACAGTAGAGAGTGATGTAGCTGAGGTTAAGTGATGTGGCTGGATGAGAAGCAGGGACGTTTGACTGATGAGCGGGGGTGGACCTTTAGTTGAGTCCTAAATTTTGAGTAAGATGAGGTGTCTTTTATTTGTGGGGAAATAACTTTTCTAGAGTTTTGGACTTATTATAGAGAAGCAGTGATCTGTACAATGGAGTTTAATTTTTTGGGCGGTGTTGCAGTGTGGGGGCAGACTGGTCAAGACTTCAGAGGCTTTAAGGAGGAGGTTGTTTAATTAGTTTAGCTGCCAGGGAGAGAAGATTTAATTGACTAGGAATTTGAATAGTTTGGATCTTAGGAGGAAGTCAACCCTTTGTTGAACAGGGGTCTTTTTTTCCAGTGGTAATTTTTTAGGGGACTAGGTAATACATTTACAAACTTTATTGGTTATTTTTTGATGTTGAGGCTATGAGGGGGAGGCTGTACTCAAGTTGGGAGAGTAGAATGCCTTTACCTGTGGCTGTTCCAGATTATAATAATAAACGGGGATATCTTATTGGCCCAAAGCAGGCGAGAGTTAACATTTTCCTTGTGTTGTCGAGAGGAAGGGAGAAGTTAAAGGAGAGGTCAAGCCAAATGACAAAGTATTTAAAAGAGGCAGTGTTTTCTTTGGGGATGGTGTTGTGGACATAGATATGCAAACATTTTTATGGGTTTTTTTTTTAAGTTTCTTTTTGGTGAAAAAGTCATAATTTTGGTTTTGTTGAAGTTGTAAAGGATGTTTTTGCTGGAGATCCAGTGGATTAGGGTTAGGAAGTCTGCTTATAGGTCTTTCTGTAGGATGAGTACTGAGTTGTTTGTGTGAAATAGTACCATATCATCTGAGTAGAGGAGGAGTGGGTGATGAGCTAGGTCAAGGGAAGTTTAGGTTTTAAAGATGTAACATAGCAGCAGAGCAAGTATGGAACCTTGTGGTACTTCTTTTTGAAGGCCAGAGAAGTGACGATTTGTGAGATAGTTTTGAAACATAGGTGGGGAGTTGGGACTGATGCCTGTTTGTAGTAAGTGATAAAGTAGGTAATTGTGGTCAGTGAGGACAAATGCTTTTGTAAGGTCAATAAAGGTGGCACCAGTGAGCCAGCCTTTTTGTATAGCTGGTAGTCGAATTTCATTGGTCAGGGACTGTAGGACAGTAAGTTAACTACAACCGGACCAGAACATGTGTTGTTTGCCCATGTTGTTTATGGGAGAAGCATTGGTAACTAATGATGTATTGGGTGAGCTGAACATAAATAATTTTTTCAAACAGTTTGCCTAGAGTGTGAAGGCTAGAGATTGGCTTGTATTGGGAAGTTTTAGTGGGGTTAGTTTGCTCTGGAATTGGGCTGACAATGGCTAATTTCCATATATTTGACATGATAGTTCATGTTAGGCAGAGAATGAAGATGTGCTGCAGTGGTTATTGCGAGGAGGAATCTGCAGTTGTATATGAACCAGGGGTAGAGGCAGTCTTGGCCTGGTGGGCTGTCAGTTTTTATTTTTTGCAGAAGTTCTAGTTCTCTTGTTTTGACTTGTTCAAAGTAAAACCATGGGATGTAGAGAGGTGGGGTGGGAGGGTGGGGGCTAAGTGTGTTTTGATACATGCAAATTTTCCTGTCCAATTGCTGTATGAAACTTGTCATGTCCTATTTGCAAGCCATGCAGCTATCAATCATATAAAGGTTATATCAGCAGCTAGTTGTTCTAATTTATTGATTATTGTTTTGTGTATGACCCTATCAAAGGCTGAAGTTAAGTTTATATAAATTACATCACAGCACAATTTTACATTTAGCACTGTTACTATATTGTTATTATTGTTATTGTTACAGGTGGTTATAAATCTGTTTTCTAATTCTGACAATAATTTATCTAAAATAACCTTCTGCTATAGTTTTCCACAATAAGAAAGTCAACTTATGAGTCTGTATGATTCTGGGTTTGTTCTGTTCCCCTTTTCCCCAAAGATAGGTTTAACAAGTGCATGATCCCCCAGGCAGACCGATTGTGTCTGGTCGGGGTTCTCTCACTGAGCCCCTATCACAATTTCTTACTGACTATTTAAAACCTCTTTTGAAATGGGTCCGGGCTCACATTCAGGATACAACCAAATTTCTGCGTATCATTTCTGATAAGCAATTGGAGCCGGACTGGTTGCTATGTAATCTGGATGTTGCATCCCTTTACACCAATATCCCCCATTGCGCTGGCCTACGGGCTTTGGCACATTGGCTATGTCAAGCTGAACTATATCCACTGGGGTTCACCACTTTTCTTATTTGTCTTGCTGAACAGGTACTGACCAAAAATACTTTTTATTATCAGGGTAAATGTTTTTGGCAGGTCCAGAGCACGGCCATGGGAGCTTCTTTCACTCCAATTTATGCTCATCTTTTCATGGCCTATTTAGAGGAACAACTAATTTACGATCCAACACATAACATCTGTCTTAACGAAACTGACATATGGAGACGTTTTCTGGATGATTGTTGGATGGTTTAGAGGGCTGATGAGTTATATTTGAAGGAGTTTGTGGAATACTTGAATGATAACAAGTGGGGTATATGTTTTACAGCTAATTATCATAAGGAACAAATGATCTTTTTGGATGTGGTAGTTACCAGAAATCCATTTCACACTTTTGATACCCAGGTACATCGCAAATACCCCCAATACAACTCACTTCTACATGCTTCTAGTTTTCACCCTCCACACATCACATGTAACATCCCCAAATCGCAATTACTCCATATGAAATGTATTTGCTCCAATCCTGATAGATACCAAGATTTAAAACAGGATCTAACCAACTGGTTTAAGGCCGGGGGTTATCCTATTTGCACTATATTGACTGCTAACAACTGGGCCACCATGGCAAATAGGGATGATTTACCTGTTTTATAAAGACAAATCACACCCCAGTCTTTCGGATATCAGATTAGTGACAACCTATGGATGGAACACCAACACACTTTTGGATAGTGTCAACAGAAATTGGAATATACTGTTAGCAGACCACAGGCTATCAGAAATGTTACCAGACAAATACCTCTTTTCTTTCCGTAGTGGCAGGAACTTTGGGTCCTAGTTCTGAATCCCAAAGAACAATCACAGGGGAAACTCTATATGGATGTGCACCATGTGGTCATTGTGTACATTGTACAAGGATTGCTAAGTCTAAAAATTTTTCTAGTAAAAATACAAGGACTCATTACCTCTCAACCTCTTAGAGCAAAAAATCTGGACAAAGCCTAAAATGATGGGGGGACAAATAGGGACAGATTTTAAATATTGCTCTTACAAACTTAGAAAGTTGATAGAATAATAGGTTTTGCATTAGCATGAATTTTCTGAAGGATGCTGAGTCTTAAACTCAAATGTTTGTCATTATTTAATGACTTCAATCCTCAGCTGTTTGCCAGAAAAGTACAGATTTTAGGAGGAACACACCAAAAATATGAGGCAAAATTCTAGACATTCTGCGAAAATCTGTACAATTGAGAGGTATGAGGGACTGTTTTTGACATAAGATTTTTGGCCAATTGTGGTACGGATTGGGTGATATACCTAGCTACATGTTCATGCTCAGCTTTCTATATAGGACAGACCTCTCGACCAGTAAGATTACGGATATCTGAACACGAGTGACATCAGATTAAAAAAATCCACCAGTGCACTTTACAAACACACTTTGGTACATACGACAGCTAATTTCAGGTTTACCATCATTGATAGAATTTTAGGAGGCAGGGTTAACAAATTTGATTGGCACAATATACTTGATAATAAAGAAAGGAAATGGATTATCAAACTGGGGTTTTTATTTCCACCTGGACTTAATTAACAATTATAGCCATCCAATTAGCAGAGTTCTTCAACTACATATATATATATTGTATCATGGGGCATGATTAATGTATGTTTTCATTCACACTGATGAAGGCTTGGTAAATTTCACGCTGAAACTGATCTGTGTTTTGCCTTGTGGATATGTATTGATAAACAGAGGAAGTTTTCTACATCACTGTGTGCTGGCCTCCTGCTTTTTGTGGTTGCTTTTTAGTGTTTTGGGGCCGTGCACTTGCCGTACTTGCAAGGGTTAGTTTGGTGCTTAATGAGTGCATGTCTCAAATCTTGAGGAATCTTCCCATACTTAAAGGACATAGCAGATAAAAGATATAATGCTACTTTAAGTTCATGCTGAAGTGTTCTCAGGTCATTATTACTAATTCCTTTTCTCCACGTGCCTTGTTTGGGTATAGGGAAGCTTGCATAATTTTTTTCAATACAATCTAATTTATTTTCAGTATCTAAAGTTACCCGGATGTCACTAGCACAATTTATCACCCCTTTGTAGAGCCAAGCTGGTTTGTCTAAGATTTTGTAAATACTTCTGTAATCTGTTGTGTTTGAGAATACATGTTAGAATCTACACACAATTTATCAATTTGTATTTCTTTAGCCCTACCACGTTATGTATTTATAAAATAGCTTCTTATTATGTACAATATCTTTTTATAAATGTTCTTCATATTTCTCTTGATCTTATCGAACAATGTGTTTAAGTTGTCTTTCCAGCTTGTTTTTTTCAGTTTTCAAAGTTATTGTTCAACTTCTTTTCCATTTCTTATATTTTTGTCTCTCATCTTAGTTAAGTATGCTGTTCTTATGGAAATATATCCCCCTGACTTTGTCTGCCTAGATCCTGATGTTAAACATTTTTTTTTGCACTCAAGTGATTTCCCTTTTAAAACTTGTCACATTCCTTCTGCAGTTTTTCTACTCAGTGTGTCACTCTAGTTAGTTTTACAAAGTGACTGTTTTGCTTCTGTATAGTCTATTATAGCAATAACCCACGCCTGGGTGTGGGTAATGCTGGATTTACCCACGGTTGGTGTGGTTTGGTCACGAGGGTGAAGCCCGAGTGGCCAAACAAAGACAACCGTGGGTAAATGCAGCATTACCCACACCCAGAAGTGGGTTATTGCTGTTATACAATGACATTATTTAAGAAATAAAAGAATTACTTTTCTTAAATAATGGCATTGTATAATGCCTCCTTACTGCCCTTCCGCAGCTGTTATTCTGTGGCAGTTCTGATGTACATCAGAGCTGTGGGAAAAAGCAACGGAGAAAGCAAGATCTCCATTGCTTTTTACAAGCTGTCTCTCTATGTTAAACACATTTAACATAGTGAGACAGTTTTGAAAAAAGCAATGGAGAAAGCAAGATCTCCGTTGCTTTTTACAAGCTGTCTCTCTATGTTAAACACATTTAACATAGTGAGACAGCTTTGAAAAAAGCAACGGAGAAAGCAAGATCTCCGTTGCTTTTTACAAAGTGTCTCACTATGTTAAAGGAGTTTAACATAGCAAGACAGCTTTAAAAAAAGCAACAGAGAATCTCCTTTGCTTTTTTTAAAGCTGTCTCGCTATGTTAAATCCATTTAACATAGCGAGACAGCTTTAAAAAAAGCAATGGAGATAGGAAGATCTCTGTTATTTTTTTAAAGCTGTCACGCTATGTTAAACTCATTTAACATAGCGAAACAGTGTGAAAGGCAGTGGAGATCTTGCATTCTCTGTTGCTTTAAAAAAAGAGTTATACTAGTGGAAAAAGTCTGGGAGACTGGACCTTTTTCCAATAGTATAACTCTGATTTACAACGTGCATGCTGACCAATCAGCGTGCACATTTTAGAATATTAATGGGGGTTGTTGTATAATAGTAATCTGTGCATTGGTTTAAATTTAAGTTTGGCAGAATTATCTGGCAATAATTTAACCTTTATAACCCCATGATCACTACACAGGAATGGTGGTGAAACTTGACATGAAGTAACAGTCATTTCCTTAGGAACACAATGTCCAATATGTTTCTTTCCATGGTAGGTTTTTTCTACAATCTGAAACAATTGTTGTTCCTGAAAATATGTTGTAAATAACTTCCTTAATGTTGTTGAATCAATATTATTCCAGTCTGTTTCTGGCAAATTTAAGTCCCCGTCCTCTGTAATTTTCCCTTTTATGTTTCATGCAAGAAGTGTATGAATTCCCCTAGGTCATCAGTACTTGACTTTGGTGGTCACAGTTACGCAATATATAGTATTGGTGTTATCATTGAACATGTAATAGAGGACTAATAACAGTCTTTAAACCCTCTCATTGCAACTCTACTTTTTTGTTTGAGCATTTGTTACAGTAAAAACATTTCAACCCCGACAGAACTGATTTACAGTCATTGTTCTTTAACCATTTTTCACAGACAGTCACAACATCAATTTGGAATGTAGTAAATTTTCCAGTAAAAAATGTTATTACTAATGCAACTAATATTAATAACCATCACAGAAACATCAGATGCTGATAAATGTGAACTGGTACATTCTAGCTAAGACTCTGCAATATCACACACATCCTCAAGTCACTGCACCACAGTACCAGTATGATTCTGTCATAATCAAATGTGGGTGTAAACGACTTGAGGCATATCTCACTGGACGATATGAAAAGAGACATTATGGATCTCTGAATATGTGTCACAGTCAGGTGGGTGCCTTGCAATGAGCAGCATTCTACCTTCACCAAGGATGATGCCATAACATGAACAGAAAATGACTGATTTTAATAATTCACTTAGTTTCTGGTGTCGCTTGAGGGGAATCTAATATCTGTCAACATGAGAGGACATAGTAACAGGCCATTTTGCTTTGCCAAGGATGGTCTGTATCTGTCCCCTCCTGGACTTTCGGATATTGGCTAAAACTTTATCCATCCTCTTAGAGCCTTTTTTGGCAATGTCAAAATGACATGATAAAACTACCAACATAGCAAAAAATCAAAGTAACCTTAAGGTGCTACTGCTCAATACTTGGATGCTAAATAAGAAACTCCACACCCTACAAGTTCTCCTCACTGTGGAGAATATAGATATCTGTGCTCTTACCAAGATTTGGTATACAGCCACAGAAAATACTCCAGTAGTGGAAGACTACAGTACCTTCCACTCATTTAGACCAACAGCAGCACAGACAGGGGCTAAAGGTAGAGGTATTTTGATCTATGCAGTACATACAACTCTAGATTCATTAAATAGGATGATGCCCTTGGAGGACATCCACTTCCAAGTCTTTATAGACAAGGTTTCCTGCCATATCCTTGCCAGCTACAGGTTGCCCTGTATGACCCACAAAGCTCACGACTCTCACCTAAACCTACTAGAGGTCCTCACTATCCAACCACATATTGTATTCATGGGAGACTTTAACTGCCCCTCTACAGACTGAAAAATGTATACTACCTCTAACTCACAAGCACACTATTTCTTGGTCTTTATTTAACATAAACACCTTGGACCAGTTAGTGCACATTCCAACCAGATGATCAAACATATTGGACCTATTACTCTCCATCATGGGAGAGCATTGCACCCCTCAATCTGGCATTCTTACTGGTGAAGTCAGACCACAGATCTGTCTCCCTTGAAATAAAAATATTCCAGAAAAAACAACTAAAGCCATAACAGTAAAGTAAACTTTAGCTTATTAAGTGACATTTTGTCAAAATTCATGGCTCCCCCAGAACTCCCGAGAACACAGCTACCTATGCAGAATTGTTTACAGAAACCCTATACAAACATGTAAATAGCTGCATTGAGGATGCCATACCTACCAGAAGTAAGCCCAGATCTAATACCAAAATCAAACCACACTGGTGGAATCTTTACCGTAACAGGTAGATTTCCTCAAGAGGGTCACCATTGCTATGATGGAGGAAAACAGTGCATACTGTTTACCTTGACCTGGCCAAGGCATTCAGTGCAATACCCCTGACAGATATTGTTGACAAACTCTCAGAACTAGACACAAATCACTATATAACTTGCTAAATTGCCAGCTGGCTCACAGATAGAACCCAAGAAGTCAGGATCATTGAGACCACCTCCACCAAGATAGTGGTCACTAGCAGAGTGCCCCTGAGCTCTGTGTTATGCCCATTCCTGTTTGGCATCTTCCTCTCAGAAGTCAAGGCTAATGTCAGAGGTATCTGGCTCACAAGTTAGCAGATGACTGCAAATTAGGAGCTATCATAAATTCCCCCCATGACACCAACATGCAACAAGAGGGTCTAGCACAAACAAATGACTGATGTGAGAGGTACATATTAAAACTCAATGCAAAGAAATGCATTATAGTGCCCTTTGGGAAATTGTCCCCCCAAGCTAATTACTTCATCAATAGTTAGGGATCTGGGAACATATGTAGACAGCAATCTGGCGTTCGACCAACATGTAGCCAAGATAGTAAGAAAATCATTCAGTGTCGCCTAACTCATAAGCAGGGGTATGGTATCTAGGATGATGGAAGTAATAGTACTACTTTACTTATCAGACCCATCGAGTACAATGCTCCCATTGGCACATACCTAACCAGACACTTGCAACAGCTGTAATACCCTCAAAGTTTCCTCACCAGGAGAATCCATGGTATGAACACCCTGCCCTGCACAGATCACCTTAAGTTCCTATCTCTGTACTCAGCCTCCTACTGATTACTGAGAGGTGGTCTATGCTTAGTATAGAAGCATCCTCGGATCCAGCTCTGATGGATCTCTTAAACATCTTCAAGACAAACAGCACCAGAAACACTAGGACCTGGACTTTGTCTGCAACATAAGCAGAACCTGCTGGAGGGACTAATATGTGTCTCAAAGGATCCCTGAGCTATGGACTAAGCTCCCCATCTATGTGAAGAAGAGCTCATCCCTGACCCTATTCAAGGGGAACCTTGAGCATTGGATGGTAAATCACAAATTCATCCCCAGTCTGGCCCCCAAGTCTCTCATGGACAGAGGTTGACAGCAAGTAAATTAATCTCCAAACTAATGTACCTCCCCCACATAACCCTTAGCTACCATTTTACTGACATAACCCACCATATATGCATCCAAGGAACTCTTGGGCAAAAACTAGGTTGGGTAGCACGGTTAGGCTTTTAAAGACCTTGCTGGTCGTTAGCCTAGTTTAAACATATGAACCTATGGACATTATGACCTGGCAAAAATCCTGCAGTACATCTGGTGTAAAAATTCTCTTCCCTTGTCTTGACAAGTACATACCATCCTGTCTAAATATATGCATGCCCTAAATTAAGCTTGGATGCGCTACATGTTTCTACTTTTTAAAATGGGCCATTTTTCATGTAGGTATTTACCCAAAAAGTGTTTTCATTCATGCTGACCTGACCCTCTGCTCTATATGAGATTTCTGAAAAATACATCTTAACACCCGTACAAGTCATGCTATCTAAGAGGGTTGTAAGTTCCCCACTAACTGTCAGAGAACCCTTGAAGATGACACCATCTGTACCAACATGAATAAAAACAGCTCCATGCTTCTCATTAAAACATTCTAAGCCCTACTCACATGGAAAATTGAGAAAGTCAGAGATGCAGAATGTAGGAGTAGCTGTTATTTTTGAATATTTCTTTCTGTTAGTTGATTCACTTCTTTTAAGAATGGTTATGGTTACTTAGATAAGGATGTTTAAAATGTTTTCATATGCTGGCTTTTGTCATTGTATTGCTTGTTTTGATATGCTTCTGCCTTGGATATATTGCTGTCTATTTCTATGGGAGAGGTTAGTTTAGTATGCCTGCCATAGTTCATCTCCAAAATTTAAGAGGGATTTCAGTTCTGGAGTTAGCTAGTCACATCTTTTTAGTTTGTAGATTCAAAAAATTATAGGGAAGAATGTGTCCTGGAGGAATCTAAGTGTACTGGTAAAGATATAAATCTGCTTATTACATAAGATTAGATAGAAAATAACAAAAGGGAATTGTTTTTTATTCTAGGACTGTAGGGCTAGAAATAAACTGTCAGAAGATATATGTTTTGTTTCTGTTTATTGGTATCATGAGCATTTTATTTATTTTTTATTTGATTTATGATATAGTATAACATAAACCACAGCATTTACTTTCACATTTGTTGTATTTATTTATTTATTGTATTTCTATGGCCTTTACTCAATGCTCAGAACAGTAATTGGTGGTTAAAATGAGAAATGGATATTAGTTGATTGAAAGTATATATGGTGTAAATAGTTTAACTGTTTCTGAAAAAGTCTTGTAAAGATCAAAGCGGTTAAATAGAATTAGTACACTAACTCAATTATTTCATTTCCACTGCATTTTTGTGGTTTTTGTTATATAGTTGATTTTTACCACTTTTCAGAATGGTCTTGTTTACTCATCTTGAGAAATGGATGAAGCTGACCAGTCAAGGCCCAACATCCTACAGCACAGTACCATGTAACAAATATAATACCGCTCAGTATATTGGTCTTGTAAAGACAAAAGTGGTTAAATAAAATTAGTACACTGACTCAATTATTTCATTTCCACTGCATTTTTTTGTGTTTTTTGTTCTATAGTTGATTTTTACCACTTTACAGAATGGTCTTGTTTACTCATATTGAGAAATGGATGATGTTGACCATGCAAGGCCCAACTTCCTACAACACAGTACCACGTAATAAATATAATACAGCTCAGTACAAGTACAATGCAGTGAAGTATATTACACTACAACACGATACAGTACAGTACAATATAATATGCTGCACTAGAGGGCATGTTTCTACTAATGTCTTTGCAGTAGACTACAACTTCCATTTAGTGTTGTTCCAAAACCACAGAAGCTGTCTGATAGACATGAAGCAGCTGCCACTAATCCTGAGATCCCCAGCCTGCAAGACCAGATGTGGCACAGCAGTAGTGATTCAGATGTAAGTGACTGCAAGTAGAATGATGAGTTATGCTAATACGTCTTTCTGTTTGACAGATAATTGTGAATAAAACAGCTGTGGATAAAGGTCATCTCATGTTTCACAGCTTTCCTTTACTGCTATATACTCTTGTTTGTTGTAGAGAGATTTCAGTTATATTATGCTATAGAAAAAATTGTAGAAAACTTTACCTCGGTGAGTATGGTGGCAGAAACTCACTTAACTTTAGCCAGTGTCAATGGCTATTTGCTCAATGAATAATGACCAGAGGAGGACTGAAATTACCTCACTGTAACTTCTCATAAGCGTGACACTAACAATACAGTATACACTTATGATACACTGTACAATCAGTTATAGATATTGGCGTATGTGTGTTATGTTGGATTAGAATCTCAAACATTCTTATTTTCTGTCGCTAGATGTGGGCAGATTACATACTGAGTTCCAAGCGTACGTCAGTAAAATGAAATAAATAATTGCCCACTGCTTGTAAAGGTATCTGGATAGCTCATAACCTCCTCCCCCTATTCATTGTGCTGTTATTTTCAATATTTATAAAGCAATAGCTATGCACCCCACTGATTTTAAATTATGTGTTTGTTGGCAAAGGCACTAAATTTAGTAGCATAGTGGGTATGGAATGGTAGCTGCCAGGCAGACTGTCGACCTTCACACATTGACATTAACACATATACACACACACTTTTTTATTTTCTTTTATATATAATTTTATGTTATTACCTGTTGGTTTTGTAGGAAGTAGTATGGTACTCCTGTTTATATACCACACCATACACAGTTTGTATATGCTCATTTATTTCTTTAATTTATACTTATTTTTGTACCAGCCCCCTCCTTTCCCTAATTGTTTTAAAGACTTATTGTCTCAGTTTCCAAAGACTCTCTGCCTTGCTGATGTTCATATCTGCATGATGAAACAGTGGAGTGCTCATCACTGGATTTGTTAGTGTAGAACTCGCTCAGTTGTGAAGAGATAAGCAGACAGTCTGCTAAGTTAGATCAACCTGTTTTTTGAGTAGTGAAAATTATTTCAACTGGCTGTCAAACTCTGAAAATTTTCCTGTACAAATCTTGGGATGTCATAAAAGTTTAACAGGAGGCTAAAGGGTAAAGTGTCTGATATATAGTTACTCCCTGCTCTGTTATGCTTCCTTTAGGCTTCTGTTTTTCTCTTTGTTTGCTTGGACTTCTATGTTCATTCTGTTTGCCTTTTATTTTATTTGATTTTCAAGTCAAGGAAGAAAACAAGCCTATTTTATTAAGGATTCTAAACAGCAAGTAACAAATAAACACCAGTTAACATCATTTTAGGCAGATTTGAAGGCAAAAGAATCTTCAAAGCGTATGTTTAGTGTATTCTGTCTTGACTTTTCCCTTGCCACCTGAAGTACCATGCCAACAGTGGTAGTGGTGAGAGGTGGTAGCACAGATACGTGGACCTCCAATGTTCTTAATAATAATAAAACAAAAGTTGGGTTGGATGAAACAGCTCAGAATGAATAAGAGCAGTTGACTGCTAGACTGAAAACTTGTTTGTGAGGTAAATGGACTCTCCTAAAACTAGAGTATCAATCAGACATTAGGCTATACATTTAAAAAGGGGTACTCCTTTCAAGAATTAGGTAATGACTCATTATCCCAAGTGTTAAAACACAGCAGAGCAATGGACATACTCCAAAATGCATATTCAGAGGGGTGAAACAACAGAAATCTGAAGTCAAAACCAGGCCAGATGGGAGATATCCATTAGACAATGTATACTAGTGACAGGAAGAGCTCCAGATACATAAATCTAAAGATTTCCTTTGGTAATGTTATTTCTAAAGTATTTCATCTGCAAATTGAAGTATTCTTGTGCCTTTTTTCCTTTATTGTTATGCTTTACTGGGCTTTCTAAGATTTATACATATTTTTTAACTGAATTTCTTTTGCTGTAGTTAAGGCTGGCTAGTATAAAATAAAAAAAAGGTCTTACAAGCACACCTCTCAACTGTATAGATTTTCACAAAATGTCCAGATTTTTGTCTCATATTTTTGATCCATTTTTCATAAAATTATGGTTTTCTAGCAAATCATTGGCAAATTATTGAAGATGTAAGTCAGAAAATAATCACAGACATTTGAGTTTCAGACTCCATACCCTTCAGAAAAGTCATGCTAATGCAAAACCTTTTATTCTACTTATTTTCTAAGTTTAAACTAAAAACAGCACACAGTAGCCTTCGCTTCAACAGATAGTTTATTAAATTAAAAAATAAAACCAGACTGTAAACAAACACTCTAGTTTAAAGCGCTTTTCGTCCGGTGAAGTTACTGGGCTTCTTCAGATACAAAAACACATGTCAAATAGTCCCTTTTTATATTTAAACATTTCAACAATCATCTGTATATTAGATTTTTTATGTATAAATATAAGCGACACTTTGTTTTACATAATATTTGTATGACCAGTGGTTCTCTCTTCCATCCTCACATTTCACATTCTAGAATATATCCATAAACATAAATCTGAAATCTGAAGTGGGTCCCTCTTCACCTTCTTATACTTATGAATTTAGAGTTAGTGGAGCTGTTCTCGAAGGGTTTGACTTTTGTGCCATCAGGCAGTATAGATCTAGCAAAGTTACTGCTACATTTTAAATTATACATTTGTAAACTTAATTTGACTGTCTTGTTAGGAAACCAGATGCAAAATACATCTGAACTAAGGGTGGCAAGTACATTCAATCCTCCTATCCACCTGACATTGTCTTAGTTTGAGCATATTTGTGAGTTAGACTTTAGAAATAAGTTAGGGAGGGGTTACCAAAATAATGTAAAGCCTAACCTGACTGAAAATGAGCAAAAAGCTTTTAACACTTTTTAAAAATTTGCCAGTACGAATAATGAAACCAGATAAAGGAGGTGGATTGGTGGTAATGGAAGCTTCACATTATAATGAAAAAATGAAAAAGTCGTTACAAAGGGACACCTATAAGAAGGCTAGTTTAAATGAATTAAACACAGCTTATAACCGTATTAAGATGTTCCTGAATGACATGTTTATTGACGCTACAATAGATCTGAACACGTATAATTATGTTACAATGCTATCCCCTAAAATTCCTGTAATATTTGGTGTCCCAAAAATCCATAAGAACAGGACAGATCCACCAATGAGGGGATTAGTGGACGCCAGACAGTCTATGACCTACCCTTGTGCGAAAGTAGTTGATTTGACACTTAAAAAATATGTAGCCTCACAACCTCAAATTTGTAAGGATTCATGGTCATTTCTAGGGAGTATCAACAACTTAGAGTTTGGGAATGACCTTAACGTCCTTACGGTAGATGTATGTGACCTGTACACCTCGATACTCCATGACTTGGGGATTGAGTGGGTACTAGAAATGATGAAAATAAATGGGGTGCCCGAAACAGAACAAAGAATGATCGAGGAACTATTGGGCATCATTTTAAAGAATAATTTTATTTTGTTTGGCAATGAAATATATTTACAGAAAAACGGTGTGGCCATGGGCTCGCCATGTGGTGCGAGCTTTACCAATTTAGTCATGGCTCATTGGGAACATGAATTTATTTTTAGAAATGAATTTCTCACAGGGGTCATTCATTTTCACACAAGGTTCCTGGATGATATTTTCCTTATTTTTAAAGGTGATGGTACAGCAGCAAATAGGATTGTTGAATTTTTCAACAATAGTACTAGCTTTCTGAAGTTTACCAGTAACTACCAGGATTCTGTAATCAATTATTTAGACATTGAATTACGAAAAGATTCTTGTAATGAAAGATATAGTGCCAAAATATATCGGAAGAATACCTACTCAAACTCATTCTTGCACTTCACCAGTTCCCATCCTTACCATTAGAAGAAGTCTATTGTTAAGGTGCAACAGGTGAGAGCGGCAAGAATGGTTACCCATGAAGAAGATTTTAAAGAAGAATGTGACACCTTGACACAAATGTTTGAACATAGAGGGTATCCAGTAGGCTTCTTAAGAGAAATTGTTACAGAAGTTCAAACAAAACGTGAACTAGGAGTCTATCAACCTATATTAAATGAAAGGAAGGACCACTATTAGAACACAAACAGTACAGGAAGAACCTACTTCTAGTTGTGAGTTAAGAATAGATAGTAGGAGTAAGACCAATACTTCCAATAAAGAACCTGGATTCATGCATAGTTTTATAACAACATTTAATTCATTTTCCAGGTATAATGGAGAAAGTAGGGGATGGACCAATGATTACTTACAAAAGAGGTAGAAACCTGAAAAACTGGATTGAGGGCTATGTGCCAACTATTAGTAGGAACCCAGGTATGTTCTGTTGTGAGTCATGTAGGTACTGGAAATACATTGATATAGGGCAAAGGTTCGAAGTAAGGGGGAGAAGTTATATAACCACACAGAAATATAACTGTAACTCTAAGTCTATAGTATACTTTGCACAATGTCAGGGGTGTACAGTTTTCTATATCAGAAAAACTGACTATAAATTGAAGGAACGCATTTATGAACATGTGTATGCTATAGGCAAACATAAACTAGAGAATGCCTTAGCAAAACATTGTAGTGAATACCCCCTTCATTTTTTCAAATTTAGAGCCACAGACCAAGTGTCAATAGATGACAATTATAGAGGGGGACCACTAAGTTTGCTACTAGAAGAGCGTGAACTTATGTGGCAACTTAGCTTGGATTCCTGTCAATATCCAGGGATTAATGAAATATATTCCTTGGCCTGTGTTTTAAAATTGAAAAGTATAAGTAGGTGAAGGGGGACCCACTACAGATTTCAGATTTATGTTTATGGATGCATTCTAGAGTGTGAAATGTGAGGATGGAAGAGAAGACCACTGGTCATACAAATATTATGTAAAACAAAGTATTGCTTATATTTATACATAAAAAATCTTTTTATATTTTTATAAATTAATGTTTTAATATATACGTGCACTATTATTAATAACAATTTATATACATTTTTTAGGAATTGATAGGTTGTTTAAATAATATATTTTTAATAATAATTTTATTATATTATATCAATTCTGTTACTTTTAATTGGCATAGGAGGCCAGTCGAATTAAAGGTATATTAAATGTATTTTTAAAAGTTTTAATGAACGTCTTGTTTATAACGAACCTCTTGGCTACATTTTATTGATAGGCATAAGAAGGGTTAACTGCAATTAACTGATTAATTAATCTAATATACAGATGATTGTTGAAATGTTTAAATATAAAAAGGGACTATTTGACATGTGTTTTTGTATCTGAAGAAGTTCGGTAACTTCACCGGACGAAAAGCGCTTTATACTAGTGTTTGTTTACAGTCTGTTTTTATTTTTTAATTTAATAAACTATCTGTTGAAGCGGAGGCTACTGTGAGCCATTTTTAGTTTGTATTTGGAGTTCTCGTTGCATCTCGAAGTTTATTTTCTAAGTTTGTAAAATCAGTATTTAAAAATATATGCATTCTTGAAAGGCTTTTTCAGCCGAGGTGCCAGAGAGAGAGATTTTTATACTGTGATAGATTTTATTATTGTTTCTTTGTGAGATTATTTATTTTATTAAACTTGGTTTTTGCACTGATCTCTGGCCTGTTTTTGTGGTTGCTGTGAACTTTTTCTGTGTGTGATTTCATACAGTATTTAGAAATTGTCCCTATTTTTGGGCCTTTGTCCCCCCATTATTTGTGGTTTTGTCCAGATTTATTGCTGTAAGTGGTTAAGATGTATGCCTACAAGGCTACAGTGATGTACCTTGATTTATAAATATTCTGAGGCATAAAGTATTAATAGAAAATTGTATACCAGCTGAAAAATCTGTGTGTTTGAAATCATTACTATGAAATGCATTCTACTGTCTGTGGCTATTGTACTGCCTATGGATTTTTCTAAATGATAAAGAAATGATTCTGCTACACACATTTTATTTAAGATTACTTTCATTGTACAAAACACCAGATGGCTTTTGAGTGATGGTAGTTGACTCAGCAATGGCTTAAAAACAGATATAGGATTGGAGTCAGGGGAAAAACTATCAAACATAAGGAAGATTAATGTAGGTGGGTGTCCCCAAGGATCAGTAGTGGATTAATTCCTGTTCACTTTATTTATGCCCACATTTCGCATATCAGCACAGTATGCAGAAGGTTTTGGGTTCAAATTCCAGGTGGCAACTGGTATTATCTTTTCACTTTTCTGATTTTAACCTTTCCATCTGGTAAGGGTATCGGGATCAGCAAGTACATTGGTGGTTCCAAAGTTGGAACCATTGCAAGTAATGGAATGGATAAAAAAGTGCTACAGAAGTTTCCAGACAGTCTTTATTGTTGGTCATAGTAGCAAGTGTCACCCCTATACAATAAATCACAAATTGGTACCAGAACTGAATTCAGTAAAGAGTTGGGTGTTATGGTTAGTGTTCAGCTGAATTCTGATGCCAATATGGAAGCTGTTGTATGGTGCTGTTATGGTGTAACAAGAGATGTGTTCCATTCACTGAGCAGTAGGGAAGAAAATGTTTTGTTACCATTATACAAATCATTGATTAGACATTGTAATGAGTATGGTGGGAAGGCTTGCATTTATGCCCAAAATGGTATGACAGAACTAGTGAGAATACAAGTAACCTTTACTCTTCATAAAACTAGGTTATGTCACTTACCATACAGTGAACGCTTAAAAGCTTTTAACCTATCCTCTGTTAGTACAGTTTGTTAAGGGGTAATGTATTATATTTTTTCATTCCACAGCTGACTATAGGTTAACACTGGTCCCTGACCTCATTCACTGGATCTACCATGCTCTCCTATCTACTCCTATACTTACTCTGTCCCATACTCAAGACCAGTGAGTAGATCGATGTGTCTTGGTGCAGTGCCATTATGATACTGAGGGGGGGTCTACTTATACTTCCTGTTTACCTGCATGCTTGCCTGTTGACATCCAGTGGGTTTGAATACAATGGGGACATGCTGGTGTATTGTCCCACCTCCACAGTGATTCAGTTAATGTACTCAGCCCTTTCCATTAAGGACAACATCCCACTTCTTTGTCCGCAGCCTCTGCCAGATTTGGATGTGAGCCATCCTCAGCATGGATGGGCACACCTATCCTTCTCTACCAGTGCCTCAGATGCTAGTGCTGTAGTCAGGGCTTTATCCCTCTGTGCCATAATACAGGGTGAGTTATGTAATACTGATATATACATGCTTAAAGGATGAGATACTGAGATCCACAGTTGGTATCAATTCTCATGTTGCAAGAAAGATGTTAGAAATAATAAGCTTTTTGCTGACTTACTTGTACCCGAGTCTGTTATTTACACCAATGTTTTAAATACAGGGCAGGATCATTTTGTTGAATACTCCCCTGCTACTTCTAAGACAAGTAACTACAATACAGAACTTTAACAAATAGTTAAAGGCTTGTATCAGGAATGGATTATGTGAAGTGGTATTCCCTGAGACAAGCTCCTAGATAGCCTTTTGAGGCTTTGAGTTTGTTATAGTTGCTGCATCTACATTGAACTCTTAACATTCCTATACTGTTACGTTACACAAAGGGGGTACATCAGAACAATTCTAAACCTATAGGTGTCCTCTCCCCACTTACAAAACTCCTTGAAAAGTGTATCCACACACAGCTCAAACAATATCTCAGCTCTGATAACCTACTTTCCAAAACACGGCATGGCTTCAGACTCCATCATAGTGCAAACACTTCCTTACTGCATTATACCAACACTATAAATTAACTTAAAAATAATGGCAAACTTGTGTCAACAATGTTTTTAGAGTTATCTAATGCATTTTGCAATATATCACATCAGCATTTATTCTCTGAACTTGCTTCTGTTGGGCTTTCTCAAAACTCCCTTACATGGTTCCTTATCTACCTGATTGAAGAAAAACAAGCAGTTAAATGGCACCAGGATTATTCCCCATTGCAACCTGTCACTATAGGAGTCCCACAAGGCTCAGTTCTTGGACCACTCCTCTGTAACAACTTTATAAATAAACTCCACACTGCCACACAGCACACAAGCATTGTCCAGTATGCTGATGACCCACCATTAACTTGTGCAGCCCCAACTCTCTCCATACTCCAGGAATTTACCCAAACTTATTTTACCTGCAGAGAAACTGGGCTAAAAAGTCATTCCTGCTCCTTAACTCTAACATAACAAAAGAAAAGAAAATTAATGCTCTTACCTCCAAAACAATATAACAACTGAAAGCAATATTTCCTAATTAAATCAGAAAACAACAATAAAATAGAAATGGTTACACACAGTAAACTCCTAGGCATTTTCATTGATGAAAATCTCAGATTTGACTACCATATATTAGAAACCATAAAAAAGACCAATCAGTAACTGGGCTACCTCTGTAGAACCAACCAATACCTTACAGTTCCAGCACAGGAAAAGTTAGCTTTGGCCTACTTACTCCCAGCCCTCCTTTATGCATCACCTATCCTAACTAATTTAAATACCACTCTTAAATCCAAACTAGCCTCTTGATAAAATAAAATTGTTAAATTTGCCACTAACTCAACATATACTGGCTCAAAGTAAGTAACATCCTAAAATATTCACAATTAGTATCTTTATAGAAACTTATTTGCTACCCAGATAAATATCCCACACTAAAAATATCTTAATGCCTTACTCCCTTTCAAGGGACCTCCACTCTGCTGACAAGTTCTTATTAAAAACAACTAAGTCTAATAACTCAACTGGAGACTCAGTTTGCTCCTGCTACATCTCAAAAATATGGAACACTACCCCAGAACACATTGAACTCGCTGACAAACTACCACACTTTAAAAGCCTGATCAAACTACATACAAAAAAATTCTGGTAGCTAGTTCCTCCATCTTTCTTCCCCCATCTTAACCTACTCCCTTTCTAATCATACACATCTCTTTCTATCTTCTTTTTCTTACTTTACCTAAATCTTTTCTAACTTCTCATCTCCTCTACCGCACTCTAAACTCCAGGTATACTCTCAAAATGTATGTACCTCCATGCAGTGCTTACCTAGATGCACCCTGTGTTACATTTTTTGTTCTAGAGCATAAATCTGTTTACTTCCTGCAAGAATTAAGAGCTATCAGAACTGTATACACATACATATAGATGTAAATACTTTGCTGTATATACCTGTCTTGTAATTATGCTTGCTTTTTCTGTTTTTCTGAGAACTGTCTAAATTCACTTGTTAATATAAATGTACTGTTATGGAGCTTTTCTCCCCAGGCCTTCACTGAAAATGGACTTTTCCTAGTCAGACTTTCCTGGTCAACAAAATTAGATAAATAATAAACATTATAAAGTCTCTAAAGACCCATGTTGCATAGCCTTGAGGGCTATACCCAGACTGGTTCATTGACATCAGATGATAGTTCCTGAAGGACACTGGGAAGTGGTTCCCTGAGTGTCAGATGGATTGGAATGTTGTAGAGTGGTCCATTTGACCCCTGTAGTATAGTTAGGGGAGTATTACATGCATAAAGGTGTATCAGGGTTTGTTTCCCTGTGTCAATAGACATCTCTTGGAGGAATAACTAAATGGGTTTGTGAATGGTAAATGTGCTCAGTAACAACATAAGGCTTTGTGAATGTTAGATATAGTCACTAACAATGTAAGGCTTTGTGAATGGTAGATGTGGTCAGTAACAACATAAGGGTTTGTGAATGTTAGATGTGGTCACTAACAATGTAAGGCTTTGTGAATGTTAGATGTGGTCAGTAACAACATAAGGGTTTGTGAATGGTAGATGTGATCACTAACAATATAAGTATGGTAGCTTGGACATCTGAACTCGACAAATAAATGACCATGTTGGCTATTTTTAGCCATTTAACATTCTCTTACAGCATAGCAAGGTGTCATTGTGAATGCCAGGGGTACCTAGTAATATTACAGACTAGCATATAGATCCTGGAAGCAATGTGGGGAAGAAATCAGTGCGTATAGGTATGGCCATAGTAGCTCTTTTTAGTCATTTAATATTTCCTGAAGGCACAGTGAGGTGATATTGTAAATGCCAATAGTGGCTAATAATATTGTGGAGTGGTTTACAGAACCTCCATCAGCAATGCTGGGGTGAATTTGGTTCATTCAGGTGTTGTCATATTTTTTTGTGCCATCTGACATTTACTGCAGGATACTCCAGGTGGCTTTATCAGTGCCAGGGGAAGCTAGTTACCGTGTAAAGTAGCTCAAAGATCTCAGAAACATAGCTGGGTGTAGATGGGCCAAAGTGCTTACTTCAAGGATGGGGCTGATCCCACTGATTTTTTTTTTTTTTTTAAAGCTAAGATACAAAGAAGCCTTAAAAAGTAGGCTGAAGAGATCAGACAAATCTAGCTTACAACCACTAGACCCTCTTCTCCATGGGTTCAGAGTTGATGTCTCATTGTAGGAATCCACAGTATCAGCAACATCTCCAAAACATGGCCATCTCACACCAGAGTGCCATCTCACACCAAGTGTAGTGCTTATATCACTAAACACTGATTTTAGCAACTGTGACATGATGGCAAAAATACAAAAACAGAATCCAGTCATGGATGATAAAGTAAAACTAGTCTCATCTATATTGTCATATCATAAGGTTTAGAATAGTTAGAGCAGTCACGGTGGTGCAGCAGTTAGCGTTGCCACCTCACAGCAAGAGGTTCTCCGGTTTGATCCTTGGTTGGGGTGCCTTCTGTGCGGAGTCTGCATGTCCTCCCTGTGGTTGCGTGGGTTTCCTCCGGGTGCTCCGGTTTCCTCCCACATCCCAAAGACATGCTGTAGGTGGATTGGATACTCTAAATTGGCCCTAGGTGTGAGTGTGTGCATGTGTGTGCCTTCTATGGAAGGTTGGGTGTTGGGCTGGAAACTCGACACTGTAAAACTCCACTGCCAATCACGAGTAGACAGGTGATCCGCTGTGGCGACCCCTAACGGGGAAAAGCCGAAAGAAGAAGATAAGGTTTAGAATAGTTAAGTGGTCCTGTTATGTCTTATGTATATTTAGGGCTGTCCAAAATGTAGTCATGGTAACGACTTGCCCTGGCTCACAGGTAGTTTCTGAACTCACTGATATGGTACAAGAAGCTGAAAGAGCTCACTGCATGGAAGGTATCTTTTTCCCTTAGGATTTAGAGAACAAAACCTGTTGCCTGACTTAAACTTTCTAACTGCCCAGCTGGGCAGTTATTCAAAAGGACACAAGACAAATGGATCCCAAAGTAGAAGATATGGCTACCCCTGGCAGTCAAAATGGGACTTTGAAGATCTTGCAGATCAGACCTTAAGACTGCATGGTATTTCAAGGACTATACACCTAATCATTCTTACCAACACTGTATGTGTAGAAGCAGCAAGGGGCATGACTGTGGGAGGAATGACAGCTCTGACCAATAAGCATTTGGTGTCAAACTACCAGCATCATTTCTTTTATTCATTTTTCCTTAGGAACTGCATTTATATTTAAGTCATATGTTGGTGGACTATCTCCCCTAGTGCAGAGGGATGAATCCGTGCCTGCAGCCCAGATAACCTATGTTTGTTTAGTGTCTCAGGCACTGGAGTGAACAGCATACCGCTGAATTTTTACCTGCAGTGTTAGGGACAAATTAAAACAATAATAATTATGGAAAATACCCCCAAATTAAAGGCACATTTTAAATGCTGGTACTATTAACCTGGAACACAAGTTCCATCACACACACAGGCTCATATACATGAAAGCAAGTATACACACAGGCTCTCATACATGAATATAAGTTCACACACACGTGCACGCTCATTATATGTTGTTTTTCTTCCAGTAATTATTCATATAGCTAATAAACTCTATTTTGTTCCTGTGATGTAGATGCACAGTGTGTGGGAGCAGCTTAAAAAATCTCTTTCTGTTAGTTGTCTCATCTCTGTTTTAGATGAGTGTATTCTCAGATAAAGTCTTCTTGTTTATATAATCTCATGTTTTTATTTCTCCCCTGCTCACCTCAGGCTTTGGGATTTCTTCATTGTGTGTTGCCTTATTTATTGCTGTAGGGATGAAAACAAAGTAGTGGAATGCTAAGACTGTGTCACTGCAGGGTAACCTTTGTTATATTCTAGCTGCTTTTCTCTCCCTTTGTGCTCTGTCTGCAGTAATGTTAATGGAATAAACACACATTTCCATATCCTTCTCCAACTTTGCATGCATTGCAGTTCTGTTTTCTGCTCATTATAAGTCCCATGAAAGAAGTCATGGGACTGGCAGGTATTATAGAAATGTTCCCCTTTTTGCGAAGGGGCCACTGCTTTCTGAAAATAATCCCCTCATCTGTCAGCCTCTCAACACCTGATCCAATGTTCAGCACTGAGAAATACCAGTCTGGTTTAATGTTATTTTAGCCAGTATCTGGTTGATGATGACTATTGTTTGTTATAATCATTTCATAGGTCATAAAATGGCAAAAGTAGACAAAACGTATTTTATATGAATACAGAATCAAATAAATGAAAGGATAATATTAGTTCTCTTTTGTGACTTGAAACCATGGTCTCCAGCATACTGTGTTGCTGTCACACTTTCACTGCCACTAGACCAACAACAGCCTGCAGGCAGAGAGGTGTTGAGTTTTCCCTGAAGAGCTTTCACCTTTTGGCTAGGAAATCCCCAGAATGGTGATGAAGGTGAAATTACAAACACAAAATTAGAGAAACTTTCTCCTTAGGCAGGGATGGATCCAGCAGTAGGTGACCTAGACAGCTGGCTTGAGTGTGGTACTGGCTGGGGAGCCCAGCCTGACCTTAACAATTGCTCCATTGAGCTGCAGCAATTAAGTGAATAGCACATGAGTTAGTAGCCTCAAGATACGTACAGCATAATATTGTTACAGCTACTGAGTCTGGAAGCTACCTTCCAGTGTCAGCTACTCAGCACGGAGCCATGTAGCATAGGAGCATTTGCTGCATGGCAGATTTGAAGACTAGGAAGCATAGTTTTTAGATTTTGTAGGATTTGTGTCGTTTTTAGGTTGTTCTGGAGCAGTTTTTTTATGATGCAGGATTCTTCATGAGTAGTAAAGCAGAAGTGTACTTTTAGCTGTGTGATTCTTTGTGGGTACTGAAGCAGGAGTATTAGATGCAGAGCACAGA
>NC_056732.1:330420373-330502873 GCF_019279795.1 Protopterus annectens
GTTGTGGGGAGGGTTGCATAGGATGTCTTTCTATTTGTTTATTTGTGTAGGATGTCTGTCTTTTTATTTCTGTATTTATTTACTGTTTATTTTCTTTTTTTGCTGAGGCCAAGGGAGAAAAGCTCCAGAAGGTTTACAAACTGTTACATTCAAAGTATTTAAGTTACATGGCTTGAATATCACATTCTAAACAGCAGAGACTGTGTGCAAAACTTTAAAACAATAGAAGCCATGTAACATAAAAAAATGTAGAATAAAGCATGGAAGATACAACTTGCATTTCCACATTGGGGGAAAAAGTGAAAACAGGAAACGTATTTACAATTAAAAGGTAGGTTGTTATTGTGGTGCAGCATGACGTGTATGGTGTTACATTTGATTTGATCAGGATTCAATGACTTGGATTTGTTGAATTAAATCTTGTTTAAATGTGGCAAGAGATATAAATAAATATGTGTATGGATAGGCTTCTACAGATCCCCATGGATCAATAGTTTAGTAAGTACCTATGAACATGTAAACTATATTAGATTTTTGTGTACCTCTTCTACATAAGAAATCACTTTAATTGCGTATTGCTTCATTTGTACAGGGCATACTTGAATTTCAGTAAATAATCAGATGTAATTTCTATTGTTTCTTAATGCCACACAGGTAGTATCCATAGCAGATTCCTAGTATTCTGGACAATGTTGAAGAGAAAACAGACAATTTCTGAAGCTGAGAAGCTCTGTATATTTTTAGAAATGGGTCAGAAAGTTAGAAACATAGGTTTCAAATGGAGTTATCAGAACAGTCCCCCCCCCCCCGAAAATGGAATACTGGTTTGTTCTTCATATAATGAGTATCTGGGCTTCCTCATCACATCAAGTAAAGCTGCTGTTGTCAGTTATGCTTAGAAGCATCTCTAGATATCAGCTTTGTTGATCTGTACCCTGGCAGAAAAATGGGGGTACATTGTTTTTAACTACACAAAAAGGTAAGATGAAATCTCAGATATGTGATTTCTGAATTCTCATAAAGGCCAGGACAGGGAGTAGGAGTGAAACCTCCACATTAGAAAATGACAGAATGACTGCACTTACTGATATTTATTTATAGGTTCATAGGTTATTACTAGGCTAATGATCTCAGATGGCCTTTTTAAGCCACGCTCAAACTAAGCATTTATCCTGAATATATAAATCTAAATTCAGGATATCCAAACCTCCTTGATCCTTGGCTATAATTTTCCTCTTCCATCTCACTCTAGGTTTTTGGTCCTGCCTTAATAACTCTTTTATCTAGTTCATTACCTTTATAAGAAATCTGTTGCCTAGAAGGGACCAAAAAATTGCCCCAGATATATGAGGCAACACATGCTATTGCAGGACTTCAGCAAATTGATCCAGGCTGGGATGCAAATGCTACCAATTTTCACATTTTTATTGATTTTTTTCTCATAACCAAGTTATATGACTTTTTTAGATTCATCATAATCTCTAACTAAACACCTAGATACTTTAAAACATTGTGCAGTCTATATATGCAGGTTTCTCAGCAAATAGTCATTTAATGTTGGTACATTGCATTTCAACACTTTTGATATGCCTTCATTTAAGCCCAGATATAGACC
Organism: Protopterus annectens; assembly: GCF_019279795.1. Classification (NCBI taxonomy): domain Eukaryota; kingdom Metazoa; phylum Chordata; order Ceratodontiformes; family Protopteridae; genus Protopterus; species Protopterus annectens. The sequence goes on from NC_056732.1 coordinate 330,421,989, forward strand.
CAAAATATATTAAGATGTCAAAAAGCTTTATCATATCTCTGTAGAATACAGCTAATTAAATTGTGACAATGCTGGCAAATAAAGCTATCTCCAGCTCCAGTTTTCCCCACTTGTAGCCTTCAGTATTTGACTGTCTGAATGCAGTAGCCAAACACTCCATATATAGGGCAAAATGTAGTGGGGACAGTGAGTGGCACAGTTGGTACCCTTGTCAGGTGGAAAATGTCAGCCCAGTTGACATTTTATCTGGGCAGCCAATCCCAGGCATATAGTCCAAAGTAGTCGTACACAAATCTCCAGAAAATCCATAACTGTTAAACTGTAAATAATTATGCCCATTCTACTGTACTGCATCCATGGAAAACTAAAGCCACTTCCCTCCCCAAATTTAAAGCATCCTAAATAATCATTAGTGACTATGTTACATTGTTAAAAGTTCTCCTTCCTTCTAGAAACCAATATTTCTCTCCATGAACCACATGCCACTTAAAGGTAAAAGGGTGGTGCTACTGAATGCTGAAACATTTGCCAGGTTGAAGCAGATTTAGAGGCTAGTTTGGGGGCTTCAGAGTTGACCTGGATAATAATTTTGATGTTCAAGAAAGCTATAACCATAAATGGAAATTCTTGTGAAGTACATATAATAGACGAAGTGATAGATTTACTAGATAAAATGAGGCTGGAAGGGGATGGGATGAACCTAGTCATAAACAATTTTTGTCTAACTTTTAACTCTTTTTGGCTTCTACAGATGACTATCAACTGTGTCCAGTGCTTCTAGATAGCTCGATCTACTGTAGACTCCTACCGCCTATGAATCTGACCACTGTTTGGGGTTGCCAAGGAGAATGAGGCATCCTAGGACATTGTCATACTACTGCTGAGCAAGTTTTTTACCTATTTATTCCCCCAACCTCTACATACAACAAGTAACACCCTGAGGTTGGGATGAGCAATGAACATTAACACTGAACTGCCCCTCACTTCTGCAAGGGGTTATCACTGGTAAGTCTGCCTGGTCACCCTCAGGCAGCACTGTGGGGTTGTTTCCCTGTCTCCACCAGGGGAAATCAAGTGAGTACTAATCATGCATGACTCCATCCTCAGGATGGGCGCACCCATTCTCTGTGCCTGTGTCAAGCACCCAGTATGCTAGTTGAAGTTTGGTCACCTGGAGTGTAGTCAGATCTTTATCCATGTACTCCAGCAGTGTCAGCATAATTAGCATTTAAAGAACACATGCATGTTTCCTTACATCATCCTTTCTAACTGGGATTAAATTAATGATGACATGGGCATCATTTAGTTTTCTGAGCATTTGTTCTTCATATGATAAGAAGGGAATTTATTACATATGACTGAAAATGGCTGTATAATACAGTAAACATGCTGACTGTAGCAAAATCTCACTTGCTGCATTAGCCAGCAGGCAGTGATTACAATGAGGCAAGAGTTTAAAGTATGCATTTGAATGCTGTGAGTCATATCAACTAATGATAGATCTGATTTTTCAGTAAAAAAATATTAAGGAACAGTGTAATGGATCTTCAGCAAATGCAAGACTATGTTAATGCACTAGGATTTGGGAGGATGCATACAGTGTAGCCACATGGTCATTATGACAGGATTTCCTGAGCAGTATGCTAGCTGATTGTTATCAAACAGATGCTGCTATAGGTAACATTTAAACATACTTAGAAAATAGTAGATGGAAAGCCTGGCTTCCATTTGTATTACCGGAATGTTGTATCAAAATGCATATATAACACCATTATCATCACCGTTATGGCTCCTGACAGTGAATTATGATATCTAGTTGCTGTGGCCCATTGCATTCTATGGCAGCCGAAAAATATGGCAGGATAATTTTGAATAAAGATACCTTCTCCAAATTCTTTGAGAAAAGATCTCTTATTTTGATGCCGATTATTTCCCAGAAGCATTAATAAGTCTTAAAGAACATGTGCTTGCGTTTGGGCAGCCAGGGTATTCAGTAGCAGTCTTACTTGATATTGGTCTCCCTGAGGTTGTTTCTTACCAGTACAACATAAACAGTGGTTTAACACCTACACTGAGACATACAGCATCTTCTATTTAATCCTTTTCCATTTTGAGGCCATTTCAGTCTATTCATCTGACTTTATTAACAAAATTAATGCAGTGCTATAATGGGTCTAGCCTGATCTGACAGGAAAGAAGAGAGTCAGTACTTCCAGTTTTATTAGCAGCAATATTACTGTTCTTTTACAACACCAACTCCTTACAGATTTTACTGTCTGGCACACATGGGTATGATTTCTGTGGTATGCATGTTACTATTTTATGAGAAAACAGTAATAAACCCAATATTTAAAAAATTGTGCTTTGAATAATTAAAGATAATATCATGGAAATGCTACACTCATTGTTGACTTGGAGGACAGCAGAAATAAAGTTCCGAACATTTGGCCTTGATGATAAAGAATTTAACCATCAGCTTAAGAATACGTGCAAAGCACTACTCATAGATTGAGTCATTCAGCTTTTAAAGTATTTCATTGCAATCAGACATTTACATTTTAAACACTTTACTCACATTCCCTCAAGCCTCTCATGAAAATATTATGGTTGTTGGTGTTTTTTTTTTCAAACCCTGAAATGCAGTGCTGTATGCATGTGAACTGATATAATTGTGCCTTTTGCTGCAAGATTGTACACCTCTACTGTTAGAATAAGATGGTATGGATAGACTGTTAAGGGCCTTATTGACTGCAGTTTGATCACTGGTCTGTATTCTGGTAGGAATATGGATTTCTTGCTGCCCACTAAACAATTCAGTGCTACATGCATATTTATGCGAACATCATTTTAAAGGCTTAAGTTGATAATTATCAATATATTTTTTAACATGGTATTTATCATAGGTACTTCTGTCAGGGATTTTAAACCCATACTTAGTATAAATGAAGCTAATTAATGAATAGTTTTAACAATATAAGTGGCTAGGTGTTTTGTATCAGAAATAACTGTCATTTGTTTTTCATAACACTTGTACAGCTGTTTGATCACTTTTTAAAATGAAGCATTTTGCAAAACTTTTCTTTGTTATTAACAGTGCTGTAACAAAAAGCAGACAATGTGGATCTGGAGCTTTTCAAACTAGAATGTCCTGCTATAAGGTAGGTATGAGTGCCTGTCAAAGACTGAAACCAACTGCCCCAAGGAGCCTTCAGCTACATAGCAGTTCAAAGGTTTAATTTTGGCCAGACTTTCATTGTTTGAAAAAAAAACTTCTGCTTCCCCAGAAAGTGTACCTATGCTTCCACTGAGAGCAATGTTATGATAAGAATTATGTTTATTTGCTTTTCCAGAGACAGAAGCATGTTTTTATTCATGACCTTCAGCATTCTGGACTTTCCCAGGTTATTGCTGTCTATCCACTAAATTATGCAGATTTTCAAAGTTTATAGTACAGCTGCCTAAAAATTTAACAAGTATGAACAAACCCCACTTTATGGCTTTTGTACTTAATATTGCATATTTTGGGGTATTATTCTTTCTGCATTCACCAGGGCCACAGCTGGTGTCTAGATGTTTATATATTTCTAATAGAAAGATGTTCAATGACTTCCTATATACAAATTCCATCTCTTCTGGCCTCTGTTGCCTTTGGAAGACTTTTGAACATATAAAGTCTATGTAAAACTCTATAGCATATGGACTAGAGCTTTCAGACTGAATGTCTTTTATTCAGAAAGTGGGTGAAAATACATCTTTTTACGTAAATCAGAATACATGATTATTTGTGTGTGTGTGTGTGTGTGTGTGTGTGTGTGTGTGTGTGTGTGTGTGTGTGTGTGTGTGTGTGTGTGTGTGTGTCTTTCATCCCTACAGCTTATATAGTTGACTATGGGGTTTCTGAAAACTACAATCAAGCTATGTGTTGTTTGACCATAGTTATTTCAAATATGTAGGGCTGAAGTTTTTTGATCTAGAAGAGTGAAACTTAAATGCCAGAGCCACAAAAGACTAAATTTAAAATCTGTAAAGTGACAAAAGATTGAAATAGAAAACCCTGAAAAATAATGTGTCTGTATTTATGAAAACAAAACTAGTAAACAAACTACATACACCAAATGAAAATAAATACACATTTTTGTAGGAAGAAAAGCTTCCTTGCATTCCACATTATAGTTCTCAACTTCCTAGTACAAGAATTCTAGTCAAAGCCCAAAATAACTGTGGGATAAAGGCTTAAAATCAGGGACATATTTTGAATTCTGCTGTTATAAATTTAGGATGTTGTAAGAATAATTGTCATTGAATTAGCTTGCATTTTCTCAAGGATATGAAGTGTGAAACTCAAATGTCTGTCATTATTTTGGGGACTTCAGTCCTCAATGGTTTGCAGAAACCAAAAATTTTATAAGGAGCAGACCAAAATTATGATGTAAAAATCTGGACATTTTGTGAAATTTTGGACAGCTGAGGGGTGTGTAATGTGTCAGAAGTGCCTACACCCTCAGCACTAAATATATCTTATTATCTCTGAGATTAATCATACTGAGGAAAAGGAAATCTTTAGTTTCAAAGAAACAAGCTTTGCTTATTTTCAGATGGTTTGTGAAATTTGTGTTTTGTACTTGTTTTTATGTTTATGTTAATAATTATTTTTAAAATATTCTGTTTTACACTTTGGTAGCATTTGGGGTTTTATGCTCAGACTTCTGTCATCATTGCTGTATTACTTTTAACAAGACCAGATAATATCCCATACAGTAAGGGGTTGTATGAGTTATTCCATGAGCTGCAGTGAGATTTATAGATATACTCCCTACTATACCAATTATCAGTGTTATCATGCCCCTGACACTTGTATATCTATATCCCCTGTATCCAAAGTAGGTTTAAAGTGGTTTTTGTAGCATTTCAAATTATATATATATTTTGAGGAAAAGTGCAAATGTGCTGTGTGTGTATAAATATAGATTTTATACACACACACACACACACACACACACACACACACACACACACACACACACACACACACACACACACACACACACACATTTTTTATTTGCAAATTAAACAACCAACAAAATGGCAAATTAAATTAAACAGATGAAAGAGTCGTCAGTGTGTAGCTAACTGGGAGCTAACACCATTTCAGTCTTGTTATCTTACCATCTGTTTTTGTTTTAAGATTATTTTCACTTGATGCATTGGATTGGTATTTCTTGCCAGTTTCTGCAAATAGCATGCTATTCCTGACAAGTTTGAACAACTTTAATGCTCACAGTATCCTTTGTTTTAAAATTATGTCAGTGGAACAAGTATCTTTTCTCTTTATATACATCTTCATGAAGAACAATGATGTATAAACTTATTTTCATATTGTAAGTGTTTACACATAATGTTTGTAGAAGTGAAAAAACATGTTTTTTTTTGTTTGCCAGCTTGGTAACACTTAAAATATTAACATTAAAATACTTTGATTTTTGGCAATTTACAAAAAGGTGAAAGACATTTATGGTTAGAGAAAAAGCAATTCTGTAAATTATTTTTATGCTAGTAACATAATATGAGAGTCAGAAGGAGTAGTGAGCACCAAATGAGTTGTGCAGCTGCACAGTACATTACGTAAGACTAGCATGATTCATAAACAGGACTGTTGAGGAAAATGTCTGCCCAATGGGTCTATGTCAGATTGACTTTTCAGAAACCCCAAAAAATATCAAAAAGTACATATGATCAAGTTTCCAAAAACAAACATAAAAAACAATTTACCTTTCTTATGGTTTTTCAGAGTTGCAAGCCCCCCTGTACTTCCACACCGCTTACAAATTATATATATCAATTCCGAGATCACAGTACAGTGAAGCAAAGGATACATTTCCAGATTCTCGCTGTACCGCAATATCCATTCAAAAGCTTTGAGTTTTCAAAAACTTGATCATATTGTCTCGACCATATGGAGTTTGAGTTTCTGAAAACTTGATCAACTGATAGGGACCCTGCCAAACAGCTGTTTATGAATCACAATGAAATATGGAAAGCATGTGTGTACTAATCAAAAATTATGGTGCACTAGAGATTGGTGCAATGATTTTCATAATGTCTACGGAAATACTTCTGTACCGTGTGCATTAAAGGGGTGCTGTATATTTAGGTGTTCACTAAGGGCAGTATAGGTGCCATCATCACCAACAAACCACTTCTCCCTTTTTACACAGGGTTGGGGTGTCACATCAGTTGTCATCACCTCATTTGATTCATTTCTGCTCTCCTACCTTCTTCAACAGTTATATCCACATGTTGCTTGTCTTTTCTCATGCTATCCATTCATCTGTTTATTGAATGTCCTAATCTCAACTTGCCGTTTCTTCTCTCTCTCTACCAAATTATCATCTGCTTTCCCGCACATGTGACTATACAGCTGTAATCTGTTTTCTTTGAGATTTTCTGCAACTTGATCTGTGTTGGCTTCTCATCATTTCTTTGTCTGCCCTACAGTGTGCATTCTGTGGTGCCAAATGGTTAGAGATGTACCAAAATACAATGAAAATGGCAGTTTAGCAGATAAGATCTCTGCTTTTTAGCTCCAGAGTCTGGAGTTCAGGCCCGATGTTCATAAGTTCATAGTTTCGTATTAAGCTGTTGTTCAAGTGGACCATTTGTATCCTATCCAGTGATCCCACCCATTTACCAAGACATGAATTAATACTGTACACAACCTAGTTTTGTCCCCTTTCCATAAGGGCTAGAGGGCCACTCCAGGGGTGTACTTACAGTTAAAAAGGGTTATGGATATACTCTGCTTAATTTCTAATGGGAATCTATTCCATGAAAGAGGGATTCTTTGTGAAAGATATCTATCCCACCAACAAGTCCTTCTTTATGTTTTGATGGAGGTTTAGGTCTCTTGAGTGGGTGTTTAGAGTGATATTATTTTTGTTAACATGTAGGAGGTTACAAAGGACCAGATCTTTCAAACCTCTGTCAGCAACTCCAGTATCTCTTCTCAATAGTCTGTTGAAATGTAGAAGAGTGTGAGTGATGTAAGGCAGTTAGGGTAATTCAAGGTGGACATGCCCTTGATTTATTTGGTAAGGAAGCTATGGTCTCTCAAGCTGGGTGAAATGCCTAGTCAGCTATATACCAAAAGTGGCATTATATCCTGTTGTTGGTCTGATAAGGGAGGAATGGAGTGGAATGATGACGTCCTTGGCTGGGTACTGTTGGTGAGACAGTTTGCTTTCCAGTGAGTAAAACAAGAGTTTACCTTTGATGGGATTAGCTTATAAATGATGCCTGAGTGTGGCATGGTATTTAAGGCTTTGGCGAAGTTCAAATATGCTGAGTGAACCAATTTACCTAATTCTAATGCCTTAGTGACGTGTTCAAAAAAGCCCACCAAGTTTAAGAGGCAGGGTCAGCCTTTAACAAAGCCAAACTGGTTCAGGTCTAGGCTTTGAAGACTGCCTATATCATTTTTTATGAGGTCCATAATGATGGTACTAGCCCATACAAGCCTAGCCAAAAAATGTACCCTGGCTTTCGCCACCCAAGAAAATTATTTTCCTGTGCCCCTGTCGAGCAGAGCCACAGAAGTGATCCCCGGGGTGAATTTCCAATTTCCCATCCAATCATCAAGATTTTTCTTGAAGAGTGCTAATGAGGAGCTCTGACATAGATAGGTAGTCTGTTCCAGAGTATGGGAAGTCTCTGGGACAGGAATCTATCCCTCCAGCATGTTCTGTTTATTGTGGTGACAACGTTTAGGTCCCTAGAGCGTGTAGCTCAGAGGGATTGGGATTTCTTTAAGTGGTGCATGTCCAACAGCTCTGGGTTTGACATAGCTTTGTATGTTAGGCAGAGATCGCCCCTGAGTAGGCAATATGCGATGAAGTAAAGCTGTAGTTTTTTGAGACGGTCTGCATAGGGCATCTGTTTGAAGCCAGTAATCCTCTTTGTGAGGTATTTCTGTGGTCTTTCCAGTTGTTGTAGATGTCCTGTGAGGTACATACCAAATGGGGCATTGTACTCTATAATGGGTCTAATGAGTGATGAGTAGAGGGGAACAATGACCTCTTTTTTTCTGGATGAGAATCCTTTTGTGATGAGATGAGCCATGTAGAAGGATTTCCTGACCACTGTGGCAATGTGATTATCAAAGGAGAGACTACTGTCCACCTGTGTCCCAAGGTCTCTTATCACATTTTCAGCATTAAGTAGACTGCCAGCTATGTGGTAGTTCATGGGTACAGAGTTTTTACCAAAGGGGATGACAATACACTTTATGGCATTGAGCTTCAGGCCATGGCTTTGACACCAGGTATCTGTCTCAGCGAGGCCCTTTTGTAGTTTGTCCACATCATTAGGAGTTTCGATTTATGGCTCCTAGTTTGCAGTCATCTGCAAACTTTGTTAGCCAAAGACCTTCTGTGTTGGCCTGCACTTCAGAGAAGTAGATACCAAACAGGAGAGGACCCAGGACTGAACCCTGAGGTAATCCACTTGTCACTGGTCTGATGTCAGATTTGGAATCTGCTACTTTCACAGTGTGGGTTCTGTCCATGAGCCAGTTGGCAACCCATCTTGTGACATAGGGATTTATACCTAGTTTAGTGAGCTTATCTATAATTCCAGAGTGAGGGATGGTGTTGAAAGCCTTGGCAAGATCTAGATAAGCTGTGTGAACCATTTTACCCTCATCTATGGCTTTGGTGACTGCTTCAAAGAAGTCAATCAGGTTTAGGAGACATGATCTGCCTTTTACAAATCTAAACTGGGAAGGGTCCAGAGTTTGGTGATTACCAATATCTTTGTTTATGAGTTCCACGATGATACGTTCCATGGCCTTGCAGACCAGGCTCATCAGGCTAATGGGGCGGTAGTTCCCACGGTCCGTTGTGGCTCCCCCTTTGTGGAGTCAGATAACCGTCGCAGTGTGCCATTCAGTGGGGACAAAGCCTGAGGTGAGGCTATGATTGAACATGGTACTTAGGTAGGGTACCAGTTCATTCTGTAGTTGGTGTAGAACACAGCCTGGGATATTGTCAGGTCCCATGGATGCTGTGTTCTTGGCTTTGGAGAGTGTGTTTTTTACCTGTGCAGCTGTGATTATAGGAACTTTGCATTCTTCCGGTATAGTCTAGGGGGTGAGAGGGGGGTAAAGTTAGCACTGAACCTATCTGTTAGGATCTTGGCAATATCAGTTGGTACTGTATATTTAGTGCCATTGTGCTGTAACTCAGAGCAGATCTGAGTGTTCCCATTTAGATTCTTGACATAGCTATAGAATGCTTTGTGGTTGTCTTTAGAGTCAGTGGCAATTTTGTTTTCGTAACTAGCTTTGGAGGATTTTATGAGGGATCTCAGCTTCTTACTGAGGTTGACCAGGGAGTTCCTCCAGTCATGGGATTTTACTATTTTTTGCAACAGTTTCTTTCTTCTGTTGTAGAGTTTGTTTATGGCAGAGGACCACCAGATTGGCTTCCTTTTTTGGAGGATAACATCTTGGTTCTATTAGGGATAGTATGATCCATGCACTCGTGTAAGTGCTTATAAAGTGCATTTGTGTAGGATTCGGCAGTCATATCTCTATTGTCTGTCTGCTTGGGTGTCATGAAGTTTGCCACTTCTGTCTTAAGAAGTGTGAAGTTGGCTTTGGAGAAGTTTTTTATGATGGTTTCCCTAATTGGGGGTGGGATGTAGATGTCTAGGCTGATTAGCTTGTGGTCAGATCTGACCAACGAGGAACTGACCTCTGGTGTGGAACTCTGGTTTCCCATGTTGGTAATGACCAGGTCTAGGATATTGCTGCCCCTGGTGGGGGTGTGAATAAGTTGATCCAAGGCGTTGGAATTTATGAATTCTAGAAAACGCTGAGCAAAAGACTTGGTACATGAGTAGTTTTCCCAGTTAAATAAGATTAGTTCGGCTGATTGGTCTGTAGTTTCCCACATCAGTCATAGTCCCTCTTTATGAAGGGGGCTAACTAGAGCAGTTCTCCACATCTGTGACACAAATCTAGTGGAAAAGCTGAGACTGAATGGATATAATAAGAAATCAACTAAGTAGTGTTTGACACTAGCAAGAAGACAAGCTGGCACATTGCCAAGGCTCATAGAGCTAGTGTTTTTAGCCTTGGACAGAGTGCTTAGGACATGTGCTGTGAGGTGATTTGGGAGTGGTAGTGTAGATATGCTAATATGCTCTGAGTAATCTGAGGGAGATAGCAGGATAAAGTTTGAACTAAATATGTCCACTGATATGTTAACGATATCCTTCGGATTGGGTATGTGCTGTTATTTTGTATTAGCTCAAACCATTGTTGGTTATTAATCGTTAGGCTTGTGTTATAGCTTTAGAAAGTTTTGTGGTTATCCTTAGCATGAGTGTTTGTTCACAATTCATACTTGCTCTTGGAGGATTTAATTCTGTTTTTTTAAGCTCTTTTTGATAACTTTGAGTTCTTTAACTGATGGGATGTTACGTTTGCTTTTACAGGTTAGGTGACTCTCTTCTATTGTATAATTTGTTGATGCTGGTGTTCCACCAAAGGGGGGTTATAGCTTGGTGGTGGGTGTAGAATTTATCTGTGCAAATTTCAGTGTGTGAATAAGGGTTGTCTAGATGATTAGACTGTCTGAATTTTACCAGACCATCAGTCAGCTGTAGTAGATTTGCCTTTGAATAGCTTCTGAATGTGGAAGAGTTTTGAGGTGACTCAGGTCTCACACGTCGAGTAAGTTTTACTGCACAATGGTTAGATTTGATCAACGATTAGGTAACTGTAGATTCTGAACATAGGAGTTTTATATTTGTGAGAACCTGGTGTAATAGTTTAGAGACACTCATTGAGATTTGGAGTAGTTGGCATTAAGGAAATCCAGGAATCTTTGTGCATATTTGTTTGTGGTGGCATAAGTTCCCCAGTTAATGGAGCGATAGTTGAAGTCACCCAAGAAGATAGTGTTAGGTTCCAGGGTGAAGGATGTCAGTTTGTTAAGATATGCCTCATGATATGCTGGTGGTATTGAAGTGGTACTGCAGCTGGCAGCTATGAAGTACTGGGGTTTGTTTATCATAAGAAGAATGTGGAAGAGTGCTAGATCATTGTCTTGCATTACAAGTATGGAGGTGAAATTGTTTGCTAGGAACACAGATACACCCCCACCAGCTACAACATCTGATTTGGCATTGGTTCTGAAGGAGTTGTATTTGTTAAAACCCTGTACTGCTAAGGTGCTTTCACTATTCTGAAACTATGTTTCACTAATTATGCATATGTCAATATGGAATGGCTATAATGAATACAACCTTTTGTTTAGGCATTGACCAGTGCTAATTTTATATGATTTTGATTATGGTTGACTGACTTTGCCTACAAAAGGCACTATGGGAGAAAAAAAAGTCTTAGTATGTGAAAGCCTTGAGAAGAGAGTTCAGACCATCCCTAGGAAAGCAGCTGGTTGTCAACCGTATAATCCCAGGCAGTTACGTGTCGGATCCCCCGTATAATCCCAGGCAGTTATGTGTCGGATCCCCCGTATAATCCCAGGCAGTTATGTGTCGGATCCCCCGTATAATCCCAGGCAGTTATGTGTCGGATCCCCCGTATAATCCCAGGCAGTTATGTGTCGGATCCCCCGTATAATCCCAGGCAGTTATGTGTCGGATCCCCCGCATAATCCCAGGCAGTTACGTGTCGGATCCCCCTAGAATACCTGTATTTAAGCCAGTAATTAAAGTAAATTATCTTTTGTTTATTTTGTGGCCTCATTCTTGATGATGGTAGGATACTCCTCAGTACTAGTTTCACATCAATTTCAGATGCATATTCTGAGAGCTCCGTCATGTCCCTGTTCATCTTATCCATGGAGGTATATTTCAAGTCATTCACTCCCACCTACATAGTAAACTAGTAATATGTGTACCTGGAATTATGGGACTTAAGAGGGCTTTTGTCCCAGACAACCAGTTCACTTACCCAGTTAGCAAATTACTAAATTAAATCTAAATTGCCTGTAGTGTACTTCAGCATCATGAGATTTTTACATATCTGAACATTAACTATTTTAATGTATGCGTCATAACGTTTTTGCATGGTAACCATACTCCTGTACAGGAGAATTATGGGTAAGAATGCCAGTCTAGTAGTAGCACAGTGATACATACATGTAAGCAGCCTGTCTAGCAAAAAAAACACACACAAAAACAAAGAAATCTAATGCACAATTCCAAATAACTCTTTGGAATACTAGTGCTCTAATATGTGGCCTTACATGAAGATACTTGTAAGTTGTATTACAAATAATGAACATTTGAAAACATGCTAGAAAGATGCCCAGACATTTCACTATCAGTATTAGGCAAACATGTATGTATATCTTGCATGTACACAACTACAGACTGGACATAGACTTTGATCAAGATATTCTTTGATATTACAAAGCTAAAATAAAAAGTAACTACACAACGTTATAAATACTGATATATAAAATTCTTTGTATATAAGTCTGGAATTATCAAAAAAGTCTTCAGATGTCTTCACAGGCCTCTGCTTGACTGAATCCCACTTCTCTGTCATGGTCGTGTAACACTGCTGCTGCAGCAAGTAGGAGTGTTTGAATAACTATCTTTGCTGGAGGCACATTCTAACTGTGGCAGTTAGTATTTTCCTGGTAAAGAGTGGCAGTTGACTGTTGCAGGAGTTGCTCACCTGAGAATAGTCCTTAGGCAGTATATATTCTGCTCTTCTACCTTCTCCTTTGCACAAAGCTTGTCTCTGGGTTTACAGGTAAGCTGTTGTACAGAAGAACCTGGTTTATCTCGCAGACCAAGAGATTCCATGGTACAGCTAGGGTACAGATGCTCAACCAGTGTCTAACCAAGGCTTTTTGGCTTTAAATGATTGATGGCACACTGTACCGTAGGTCATACCTTATCCATCACAGCTCTAGGGATGTTAGCCACATTTGCATATATCTGCATGACTGTCTGCTATTTTTTGTCATGCAAATGCATCTGATAACATAGATCAGTAACTATGGTGGGACAAATGGGTTGACTGCACTGGACACAAGCTAAAAGGGGGCAAGATTGGCAAGTGCCAATGGTGCAGGAGTGCAGTGCCGATATGGGGTTATGAGGCCACGAAGATATCATGGCTTCATAAAAGAATGTTGATACTGCATTTGTGGTCACAACTTAAGCACTTAGTATGTAGAGGTAAGTCTGAGTTGTGTGGTAGTAACAACAGCAAGCAGCTTTTTACACTTGTTTTCCTCCTCGTCTCTGAGTTGAAGATCTGCACAGGGTACCAGATGAACTAGCCACTGTTCTATCATGGCAAATATGAGCCACCTCATGTTGAGTCTGTTCTGCCACATCACCTATATCTTTGTCTATCTATCTATCTATCTATCTATCTATCTATCTATCTATCTATCTATCTATCTATCTATCTATCTATCTTTCTATCTATCTATCTATCTATCTTTCTATCTATCTATCTAGGTAGATAGATTACCTTCTGCCTTATGGAAGCAATTTCCTGCCATGCTAGCCTCAATACATACTCCATTGCCTCCTACCTGTAGATAAACAACCCTTCCTGCCCCACTGATTTTCATTCCGGGTTACTGCAACATCCTCACATTACTCGGAAATATACAACAACAATTTAGCTTTGAAAATATATAGCAGGTGTGCATTGCTTAAGCATGCATAGAGTAATATGATTATACACTTTGTGTGTGTCTTTTGTGATAATGAATATGTAAGTAACACAGAAATGTGTATATAGAAGTCAGTTGTGAACTATATCATGTCTTCTGTTGTAATGGTGGTGTAGCCATGAGGTTCCCACACACGCCTGCTAGTAGCATTCACATGTGCTTTGTTACTCTGCATGAGGAGAAAAGTGGATAACAACATTTATCACACCTGTTCCATCCCATGTGGAGAATGTGCACTGATGCATGACTGCAAAGTTGAAATAAAAAATACTCATCACACCCACTATGTGTTTCACAGCAAAGTAGATAAAAAACCCCAAGCCCAGTACTTTGCTGCTATCTTCAATTATAGTTCTTCCAGTTCATCTGCAGCTAGGAAAACCTGTATGTAGAGGAATATCCAGCACTGAATCACTGTAAAACTCAGTTTTCACATAACCAGTACATGTGATTATGACATGGAATGTAGTACACCCTGCAACAGGATGACACGTACTGTCACACACAACACGCACTGCCAAGGGTAGCTTGTGTCTCCAGTGAAGATAGCTACCAAACACTCCTGACGTTCAGTACAGAATAAGGAAATACACAGTTACATTATTACATTTATTTATTTACATTTTGATCACTGGGTTGGCCCTTCTGGGCAGTACCCGTTTTCAGAGAGGATCCAGGTACACTAGTGTATACAAAATATCAGCATCTTACCATATATTCTATAACACGGGCAGATAAAATATACATAATATTGAGTTTTTTTTGTTACAGCAAAAAATGCTTAATATTGAGAATTAATAGTATTAAAGAAATGCTTGTCAAAAGCAGATAAGAAAAATGGTATTAAAGATCCAATGTTGTCAGCTTTTGTCAGATTCAGCCTTTGGGTTATCAGATCTGACACTGGTGCTTTTTCAGAAGCTTGAATCCAGGGTTTTGACTCCTGCTGTACCCATAATTCCCACAGTTCCCCTGATGACTTCAGGCCTTGATTGCTGCTTCATCCAGTAGGATGTGGAATTTGAGGGATTGAATTTGTCTCATAAGGATAAGTGAAGTTTATAGATTTTAAAGCAAGTGATCTCTTTTTCTCAGTAGTCTCCTAGGTTTTATGATAAGAAAATGTCGTCTTTTAGCATTAGCCTTTAGGCTGCAGACTAGTTCTTCCTTTTACTGTTAGTTAGGTATTATTATTGCTGGTTAATTGTTGTTGCTGCTTTGTTGTTGTTACTGGCTAATATATTGTGTGCTTAATGGTATTGTGGTAAAATCTGCTTGTGTTTCTTCCCCAATATGTCAATCAAGGCCACTTGGTTTAAAAAAATGTTCTGGCTGTAGCCAAAAAGTGCTACCACAGGACCTGCAGTCTCAGGGCATTTATTGATTACGACTCACTCACTTGGATGCAGACTGTGAAATATGTGCTTCTTTTGGGCCAAGAATGTTGCAAGGGTGCTGAGAAAAATTTGTTCTGAAGGCTTTCCTCAGAAGGCAATGCTCAGAAGTGTCCTGTTCTGCAAGGGGACCTGAAAAAGTAAAGTCACAAAAAAGAAAAGGAGGAAAAGATAGAGAAAGAGAAAGAAAGAGACAAACCCAAAGAACTTAGCAAAAAGAGCAACAGCAAAAAGTAAGAAAAAAGGTTGTTGGGTCTGCTTAAGTCTTCTAGCCTGGCCCTGAAGACACTGAAAAATTGGGGTCCAGAGCCTCGTGGAATTCGATCACCATCACCCACTTCGTGCTTGTCCCCAGAGCCGGTGAGTCAGAGGCTTCATTCTGTCTTCTTACAAGAGAGCTTCATCTTTCAGTTCCTTCCTTTCTTGGGGTCTTTTGGAAGCAGAAGTCAACAGGATGATGCAGAAGTTCCTCCAGACTCATATCCAGCTGGAGGTCATCCTGGCACTGACCCGTTCGGGGGCCTCAACTATCCCTCCACTATTTTTTCTTCTTCTGACTGTCAGATCCAGAGCCCATGAATCTGAGTCTAACTGGCAGAGCACATTTACTGGGATGGTTTCCCATTACTGTCTTAACTCAAGTGGTGTCGGATCAGGATGAGTCTTGGAGACAAAGTGGTGGAGCTGAGGCTCAGGGGTCAAGGTCAATTCCTTAGTTTTTGGATCCATCCCATCCCCTTGGTACTTCAGCCCTCAACAGCTGGGCATAGTTGTCAGCCTCAGAACCATGTCAGTTCAGTGCTGAGGGTATCCCTTCCTTTCCCCTGGTCAATCGGAGGGATACTTCCTTGGTCCAAATTGTGGCATTAGCTTTCAAGACATTCTAAAGGGTTCTGTCTAAGTCCAGAGAGGAAGTGTCTCTACCATGCTAGGTTCCATCATCCCAAACTTCTTCAGAGTCTGTTTCCTTATCCAGTCATCCTGGTCATCAGGAACAGGCAACCTCCTTTAGCCTTGGGGGTTCTCACCAGGCAAGCTCCCCATCTGATTCTGAACCTTCTCCAAAAACCCCTATGGAGTAGGTGTCAGGGGGAGTACATGACAGTGTGTCTGGGTGTTTCTTGTCAGTATAAAACAAACCCTATCTCAAAACCCACTTTTGAATCTGTTCGACCACATCCTCTCAAATGAATTTATGTAAGAGACATGTGGAACAGCTGTGGTCATCCCTTTTTATAAATTTGACTCCAACAATGATTCTTGAAATTATAGACCAGTTTAGCCTTACCAATCTTGTCTGCAAGACAATTAAAAACAATATTCTTGACCTCACAAATACATTGGCAGTTTAAAATCATTTCTTGATTCACAATAGTATGTGAAGGGTAGATCCTGCCTCCTTAACATAGTAAACTTCTTTGAAAAAGTCAGTAAGGCTTTGGATGAGGGGAAACCTGTACACATCGTATACCTTGATCTAGTCAGTGCCTTTGATACTATCCCACACTCCAGTGTTATAGATAAACTAGTCAAACTAAACATAATTGTGTATATTATCTGTTGGATAACACACTGGTTCACAGGTAGAACCCATCATATCAAGATCTGGGGACATTCTGTAGTAAAGGAAGCAAATAGGTAGAAAATATAAGATGGAACGTTTTTGTAATTTTAGCATTAGCTGTTCACACACCGTGAAATGTTGATTTGAGATGAAAATGGAATTAACAATCAAGCATCGTTTCTTCTGAAGGAACAAAAATGCTTTGTGCTAATTTCAGCACCATATTTAGAAAAATGATGCTTCCTTCTGAATTTGCATGAGAAAATATAAAGGCAAGTACTTCATTTCTTGTACAAAAAGACTGACTTTGTTTTTTTCTTTTTTCTTTTGTTGTAAAGATAATTATATAAAGTATCAATGGGTAGCATCTATATCATGTTATTGTACGATGTAAATAGGGAATGCTATTTCATCGTACCGATAATATCGAAACAACAAAATATCGAACAAACGGAACAGCAAATTTTTTCCCAGGGGAAAAATTTGCTGCTCCGTAAAAAAAAATAAATAAACTTAAACACAAATTTAAGTGGGGGGCTTCACCACCCACACCCCCCTATGTGGGGGGCTGTGCCCCCCCACTTAAATATACCAACTCCGAGATTGCACCATAGTAGAGGAAATGGCAAAGTCCCGAAGATGGTCCACCGAATTTTTTCCCTGGGAAAAAATTCGATGTTCCATGACTTCGCTATTTTGCCATTTCGACAGTATCGGATCGACTAAATAGCATTCGCTATTTAGTCCATTCAATAGCATCATATAGACCCACAATGCGTATGGTGGACATTGTGATGCCCGTGCCCTGGCCCAGTAACAAGAAGCCTCCATCCTCACCCCTAACACCAATGAGAGGCATCTCGTATATAAGGAAAGGATAACAAATGTTGTTGTTCTTCTTTCGGCTTTTCCCGGTTAGGGGTCACCACAGTGGATCTCCGGTCCGCTAATGATTGGCAGTAGATTTTTTTACGGGTGCCGACATGCCAGCTCGATGCCCAACCTTCAAAGAAGGCACGCCCATGCTGCGCATGTCTTTCGAACGCTGCTCGACCATGGGGAGGACATGCAGACTCTACACAGAAGGCGCTCCAGCCGAGAATCGAATGGGAGAACATCTTGCTGTGAGGCAACAATGCTACTGCTGCACCACCGCGGCTTAATTCAGTTTTATACATGTGCACCTCTCTTATTCTACCTTCACTATTTTAAGCAAAACTTACATATTCTACATTCATTTAAACATTTTTACACTATTCTTTTTACAAACTACTAACATTATCAACTTACTACTTTATTTTTTATTAACATATGTCAAGTCTTAATCACTTGGTTTACTTCTAATTAGATACATTAACAGTCTAGGTTATAGTGCAAAATTAATGTATTTTTGCAATTATCTAATTGTGCTACATCCTGCTGCATATTTATAGGATTGCTTTGTCTGATGGATTCCACTGTGGTGCAGCGGTGGCATTGTTGCCTCACAGCAAGAGGTTCTCCCGTTCGATTCTCGGCTTGGGTTGGGAGTGCCTTCTGTGTGGAGTCTGCATGTCCTCCCTGCGGTCGAGTGGGGATTCAAAAGACATGCGTTGAATGGTCATGCATTCGTTGAAGGTTGGGCGTCGGGCTGGCAACTCAACACCATAAAAACCAACTGCCAATCATTAGCGGACCGGAGTTCCGCTGTGGCAACCCCTAACCGGGAAAAGCCGAAAGACGAACAAAAAAAACTTTGTCTGTTGGAGTTTTTCCCTGAAGTCCACTAAAAAAGGGGCATATGTCCAGATGGACTGCCCCAGTTTAGAAACAAATTAATACATAGTTTGTTGTGCATCAGCACTCAACATTCTCAAAAGGTTCACTGTTGCCAAGCCAGAAAATCATGTCTGCTTACCTTTGACGATTTTCTTTGCACAAGCATTGTATACTTGCTCCTGTGTTGTGTTTGAGTGAAATACATGGTCATACATGTAAGGTTTGTTCCCAATCACCACACTGATAACAAATACAAACAGTAAATTGCAATTTCCCTTAAGAACACACGGAGATCACAGTCAGTCCAGGGCTGATCGCTCCCTTGCTCTCCAGGTCCTCAATAAGACTCCCCACTGGCACAACTATAGGGTCCAGATCTCAGCCTAGTGGCATGCTAAAACCTCCAGCACCCTCATGTCCAACCAGTGCTTCATGTCCCTGCCAAGGTAGCTGACACAGACACAGACACATATACACACACACACACACACACACACACACACACACACACACACACACACACACACACACACACACACAGAGACACACACATACACTTTGAGAAGAGTTTCTACAACCACATAGACACTCCTGGGAAAGAATGCCATAGGTTCTTCAGCTGTGCCCGTTTTCCCAGACTATATTGTAGTACCAGCTGCCACCACCCACTAATATTTATCCACTACTCAAAGGCCCTTAAAATGGTGTCCAATTATTACTGTGCAATATTATTATCCAATTAGTAGTATAGCTCAGGGCAAAAGCTATTGGAGTGGCTTTGTACAATTTTACCAAAGGCATGCAAGTACTCTAAAAAGGTTAAATCATCTCTACAAAATAGCCACAGTTGAAAGGGTTTAAAAATATTTAATAACAGTCAAAACACAAGACAATACTTTTTTTATGACACAGTGCTAGTCAAGAGTTCAGAGATCACAGAGACATACTTAAAATAATTCAGTAATACAGTTCTGACATCACAGAAAAACACTTAGTCTAATCTTTCCAGTTTATAGCCATTTCTAAGAGAAAACACAAATCTAAGATAAACTTACATATAGAGCAAGACAGAGCTGGTGAGTTGGATGGTCAAGACAAAAATGTGTAATACTCTCTGATTCTCTCTGTTTTTAAAATTACATTCCCGGTTTACATTACATCATTCTTCACACTTCCTTGGGTTCCCAGGCTAACAGAAACTACATTTGCATTCTTCACCTCTGGGTAGAAACCAGAGCAATAAAGGACATTTATGCATGCAAAATCTGGCCATTAACTCTGGCCTTACAACAATAGGCAGGATGCCTCACCCTAGACTTACTGACTCCGAGTTTGAACATCAAAGGGTCACAACATGCTTTACTTGGTTAATAGAGTGTACTGTTGTTACATTTTTTTCAGTTCCATATGTAACACTATTTTTACCAGTTAAGACAATAAGCCTGTGGTTTACATTAATATTTACAGATGACAGAATTATCTCAAAATTCTATCTGGCTAGGCTGGCAGCCTTCACCCATCTTCGCCCAATCTTCTCATATCCCCCCCCCCCCCGGAGAACTCAAGCTAGTTTTTCAAATGACCCTTAAAAAATGCTGCTTGAGGGGGTTATGTCTATCTGAGCATACCTTATCCAGTTCCCTGTCTTGTAATCTCACTGCGGTGCTGCACGGACATATCATATGCTTGCAACCCCAGGGTCCATCCTAGCAACTTGTCATTTTGCTGGCTGGCACTGTTTAACCATGTTAGGGGGCTGTGATTCTGTCATACAAGTGACTTTCCTTCCATACAGATAAGCCTGAAGCTTCTGCAGTGCTCACACTATGGCTAGACATTCCTTTTCTACAGCTGCATAGCATTCCTCCCTGGGTTGAAGCCTATGACTGAGATAAACCACTGGGTGCTCTTCCCCCTCTTAAGAAATATGGCTAAGTACAGCCCCACCCCATGGTTCAAAGCATCCACCTGCACAAATTATTTGCTGTAATCTGGACTGGTTAATGCAGGGGGGTCCTCCCAAAGCTTATTTAAGCATCTAGAATGCCTGCTCACATGGTGGGGTCCACACTACCTTATCTGGCCTGTTCTTCCTTGTCAGGTCTGTGAGGGGAGCAGCTATGGTACTATAACTGGGGTCAAACTTTCTGTAGTACCCTGCTGTCTCTAAAAATGCCCTCACCTGCTTTTTAGTAACAGGTGCAGGCCATGCCTGAATGGCTTCCACTTTGGCAGGTTTAGGCCTTATATTACCACTCCCCACTCTATGTCCGAGGTAGGAGACCTCTGCCATACCCACTTGACATTTGCTCAGCTAATTGGTCAATCCCGCCCTCTGTAGTCTGTCCAGCACTGCCCTGACATGTTGAAGGTACTCTGGCCAGGAATGGCTGTAGATGGCAATATCATCTAGGTAAGCAAGGGTAAGCCTTCCTGCTTCTGCTAGGATATGATCTACCAGCCTCTGGAAAGTTGCCGGGGCATTCTTCATCCCAAAGGGCATCTTTGTGAACAAATAAGAGCCAAAAGGAGTCACAAAGGCTGACTTCTCTCTAGCACTGGGAGTCAAGAGCACCTGCCAATAACCCTTGGTAAGATCAATAGTTGTAAGATACTTAGCCCTAACCATCTGCTCTAGGGCCTCATGTGTCCTAGACATGGGGTAAGCATCTGACTCTTTGTGACTATTTAATTTCCTGTAGTCCACACAGAACCTGATGCTGCCATCCTTCTTTGGCACCAGCACCACTAGGGAGGCCTAGGGACTGTTGGACTCCTGAATCACCCCTTGTTCCAACATCTCCTGTACCTTCTCCCTCAGAGTCTGTTTGACTCTCTCAAGCACTCTATAAGGGGCCTGCCTAATAGGCCTTTGGAGTTCTGTGTCCACTTGGTGCTGCCCCAGGTGGGTACACCCTGGTTTCCCAGTGAACATGTCCCCAAATTCCTGCAACAGTGCTTGGATTTCTTGAACCTAGGTAGGAGATAGCTGCTGGGACATTGCTACCCCTTCTACTGAGGTGTCAGCCTGACCCTCACTGAGGAGATCAGTTCCCAGATCTCCCTCAGACTCCTCCTGCAATCCACTGCAAATGCTCATCACAAGGGCCTCCCTATCATGGTAAGGTTTCATCATGTTAAACATGGTACAATTTGTGCCCCTGCCATCTGCCTAGCGGTTCCACCATGTAGTTAACATCACTTACCTTTCTTACCATTTTGTAGGGTCCCTCCCAAGCTGCTTGCAGTTTGTTGTGTCTGACAGGAATGAGAACCATTACCTGCTGCCCCACAGCATAGTCTCTAGCTCAAGCATTCCTGTCATACCACAACTTTTTTCTGTTGTTGGGCTTCTGCCAGGTTCTCCTGTTCCAAGCCCATGTGTTCCCTGAGCCTTGTCCTGAGGTTTAAGACGTATGCCACAACAGACCCCTGGTGAGACTCGCACTCACCTTCCCACTCATCTCTAATTAAATCTAGAGGTCCCCTCACCCTATGCCCATACAGCAGCTCAAAGGGTGAAAAACCTGTGGATTCCTGGGGAACTTCTCTGTAAGCAAACAACAGATGGGGCAAATATTTGTCCGACTCTCTCTTAAACTGATCTGCAAATGCCCGTAGCATGGACTTAATTGTAGAGTTTAACCTCTCAACAAGACCATAAGTCTGGGGATGGTAGGGGGTGGTCTTCGTGTGCTTCACCCCACAGGAATTTCACAGACAAGCCAGCAGGTCTGGCATGAAATTGGCACCTCTGTCCATCAGTATTTCTTTTGGGAAACCTACCCTGCTGAAAATCTCTAACAAAGCATTTGCCACCTTCTCTGCCTCAATGGAGGACAAAGCCACTGCATCAGGGTATCGTGTAGCATAATCCACTACCACTAGGATATACCTTTTCCCTTTAGAACTTGGGGTACTCAGAGGACACACAATATCCATAGCTACCCTCTGAAATGGCTCCTCAATCACAGACAAAGGCATCAAAGGAGCTCTCACCTTGTCTCCTGTCTTGCCTACCTTTTGGCATTGCTCACAAGTCCTGCAGTACCCTGTTACATCTCTGAAAATTCCAGGCCAATAGAAGTTTTGCATAATACACCTCTTTGTATGTTTTATGCCCATATGACCTGCAAACGGAATATCATGGGCTATGGCTAGAAGCACCAGATGGTAGGCTCTAGGCACTACCAGCTGCTGTACTCTTTTACCTTCTAGCCCTCCCTCAGGGGTCCACTCTCTGTACAGTAACCCTTTGTCCCAGTATATAGATTCCCCCTTTCCTTGAGAATCAGGTACCTCCCTAGCTACCTGCCTCAGGCCTTGCAATGTAGGGTCTGAGAGCTGAGCCTGTCTCAACTCTCTTCTTGTAACCCTTCCCAGCTCCCCTTCCACAGGAAGTCTGGCATCCTCGGACAGTGGTGCCTCACTGTCAGCCTGGGTACTACTGCTCACCTCTACCTTTGCATTCACTCTGTCCAAGGGAACATCAGTACTCCCAGGCAGCTGTGGCTCACCTTCAGTCTCACTGCTACAGGGTAGCTCACTCTCTGAAGTAACCACCTCAGTCCTGGCTGCAAGTATGCAGTCTGTTTGGGTCTCCCCCAGGCTACCAGACTTACCTGCTTGTCTCCAAGCCTGACTGTGTGTCACTGCATGTACACAAGGTACTGCACTATCAAAATCATTCCCTATCAGGACATCTTCAGGGATATCCTGAAACACACCTACTTGCTAGCTTCCTTTTCCATCCTCCCAGTCAAGGTGAACCCTAGCCAAAGGTATTTGGAATGGTAAATCTCCTAAAGCCCTGACTGGAGTTGACTGCCCAGGCAAGTAGTGCTCCTCTGTAACCATTGTAGGCTTTACAGTGGTTATATCAGGGGCTGCGTCTCTCTTGGCAATGGCCTCTTTGCCATTCACTACAATAGGATACAATGCCCCTTTTGGAATGTACCTCACAAGACATCTGCAGCAGCTGGAAAGGCCACAGAAGTTCCTCACAAAGAGAATTACTACCCTCAAACAGATGCCCTACACTGACCATCTCAAAAAACTCCAGCCTTACTCCGTAGCATATTGCCTACTCCGAGGTGATCTCTGCCTAACATATAAAGCTATGTCAAACCCAGAGCTGTTGGAAATGCTACACCTAATGAAATCCCAGTCTCTCCGAGCTACATGCTCTAGGGACCTAAACCTTGTCACCACAATAAACAGGACATGCTGGAGGGATAGATTCCTGTCCCAGAGACTTTCCATACTCTGGAACAGGCTACACATCTATATCAAGCAAAGTTCTTCATTAGCACTCTTCAAGAAAAATCTTGATGAGTGGATGGGAAATAGGAAATACACCCTGGGGATCACTTCTGTGTCTCTGCTCGACAGTGGCACAGGAAAATAACTTTATTGGGTGGAGTAAGCCAGGGAACCTTGTTGGCTAGGCTTATGTAGGCCCTCGGGCCGATAGCCTAGTACCTACCTATTGAATCTATGAACCTACATGGGCAGGGCCATGAAGCACTGGTTGGACAGAGAGGGTGCTGGAGGGTTTAGCTTCCCTACTAGGCTGAGATCTGGACCCTATAGGCTGTGCCAGTGGGAATTCTTAATGGGGATTTGGAGAGCGAGGGAGTGACCAGCCCTGGACTGACTGTGATGTCTGTGTGCTCTTAAAGGAAATTGAAATTTGCTTGACATAGATGGGTAGCCTGGGGAGAGTATGGGAAGTCTCCAGTCTGTGATATGTCCAGCATGTCTTGTTTATTGTGGTGGTTTAGTTTGGAGCTTGGAGGATAAGCTAGTTGTGGGGAGTGTAGGTGTATTAGGTGTGGCATGTAGCTTTTGACATAGCTATACATATTGATATTATATCTTTTTATAGACCTCGGAGAGAAAGCTGGAGCTGAGTATAGGAGGTTTTTTTGAGCTGAGTGTGGTGTAGGGTAGGCTTTCAGAAGCCAGTAATCCTCTTTTTTCTTGCCTCTCAGCTGCTGCTGCTCTGTGCAGATACCTTGTGCAGGGGTTTTGTTCCCTCATCCATGGTCTATAATGGGTTAAATGGTGAAGTAGTAGAAGGGATTTTTCCTGGATGAGGACCCTGATGATGACCCTGTGTGCCCGAGGGTGAAGGACTTCCTGACTACTGATGTGACTTTGATGTGGACTAAAGACTAGACTAGTAGTGTCCAGGGTCCAGTCCTGTTATCATGCATTAGTTAAGTAGGTTAAGTAGACTGCTTGTAGTGTAGTTCATGTTAGTTTTTTTTTTTTTTTGGGGGATGACAATGCACTTTTTGGCATTGAGCTTGAGGCCATGGCTCTGACACCAGGCATTTGTCTCAGCGAGGCCCTTATATAGGGTTTCCACATCATTTGGGGACTCGACTATGGCTCCTAGTTTGCAGTCATCTGTGAACTTCGTTAGCCAGAGGCCTTCTGTGATAGCCTGTACTTCAGAGAAGTAGATACCAAACAGGAGAGGTCCCAAGACTGAACCCTGTGGTACTCCACTTGTCACTGGTTTGAGGTCAAATTTGGAGTGTGCAAATTTTACAGTGTGGGTTCTGTCAGTGAGCCAGTTGGCAACCCATCTTGTGATGTATGGATTTATACCTACTTTAGTGAGTTTAGCTATAATTCCAGAATGGTGTCAAAGGCCTTGGCGAGGTCAAGATAGGCTGTGTGAACCATTCGTTCCACACACACACACACACACACACACACACACACACACACACACACACACACACACACCACACACACACACACACACACACACAGAAGTTTCACACACACACAACAAAGGTGGGAAAGGTTGAACAGGTGTTCACTCATGGGTTCCTTTTTCCCATATTCATACAGTAGTACCAGCTGCCACCACCCACTAATATTTATCTGTTACTCAAAGGCCCAAAAAAAGGTGTGTCCAATTATTACTGGTCAATTATTACTATGGTTGTGTATAGGCCACGACGAAAAGCTTGGAGGTGCTTTTTTTTATTTTACCACCAAAGGTAAAGTATGCAAAAGAGCTTAAATCATCATCTCTAAAAAAAACAGCCACAGCTGAAAGTTAAAAAAATTGTATAAACAAATAGTCAAAACACAAGACAGTACTTTTACTACATAAGGCTAGTCAAGAGTTCAGAGATTTTAGTTTATAGCTATTTCTAAGAGAAAACACAAATCTAAGCATATAGAGCAACATATGGCTGAAGACAGTGATGGATGGAAAAAAAAAAAAAATTGCTTAATGCTCTCTCTCTTGTTTTAAAATCACATTCCTGGTTCAGCTGGATGGTCAAGACAAAAATGCTTAATGATCTCTGATTCTCTCTGTTTTTAAAATCACATTCCTGGTTCACATTACACCATTCTTCACACTTCCCTGGGTTCCCAGGCTAACAGAAACTAAACATTTACATTCCTCTCCCTCTCTGCAGAAACCAGAGCAATAAAGGACATTTATGCATGCAAATTCTGGCCATTAACTCTGGCCTTACAACAATAGGCAGACTGCCTCACCTTAGACTTACTGACTCCGAGTTTTAACATCAAAGGGTCACAACATGCTTTACTTGGTCAGTAGAGTGCACTGTTGTTACATTTCTTTCAGTTCCACATGTAACACTATTTTTACCAGTTAAAACAACAAGCCTGTGGTTTACATTAATATTTACAGATGACAGAATTATCTCCAAAATTCTATCTGGCTAGGCTGGCAGCCTTCACCCAATCTTTACAGACATAGTAAAATGTTAAGTTCAAACAAATATCCAGTAATTATCCTCTCATTGAGTTTTGTGTACTGAGGTTAAATTTTCCAGTTTTGGGAATACACTTAGTATCACATTGCAGCAAGTATCATTTAATGTTTTAGACAGGGCCAGGTTAAGGCATGTGCCGATGGCGTGATAACTCCAAGCCCACACTCGTAAACATGGTCTTGCTCAACACGCACCTCTTAACTCTTCTGACTGACTCAAATTTTAGCTCTGTCCCTCTTAAACTCTCCTAAAAGTGATGACTTGAGAAAAGATGGTGAATTACACTTAATAAATAATAACATTTATAATTATAGACTTCTTTTAATTCACAAAATGAATATTAATTCACATATCTTATTCTGTCAAAGTCTCAGATTAATAGTACCTGATGTCCCCGATTATTTCTGGATTTGTCCCTGATTCTGGTGAGAGTTGTCCTTAATTGGTTGAGAGCTATGGTTCCACATTTTTTATTTTTTACAGTGAAGTAAAAATGTAAAATTTTTATGATCATTTTTGACAAGTTCTTTAGCTCTAATCCAACCTGCTGTTTACTGCAACCGAACAAGGATGTTGATGCTATAAAACTGTATTCCTTATTGCAGCCTGCTGTTCAAATGACAATTATTACTTAATTGTCTTTTTTACTGGCAGCCCACACTTTTGGTTGTATCAGAAACACTAAAGCTGAGAGCATTTATGATGTTTACTTCTGTTCTGTTTTACACAATTTGTATCCATTTTCTTCAATTTAAAATCATTGTGGTCAACAGGTTCTGTATTTACCTCAGGGTATTAGAGCCTAATGTTTGTTAAATATATCTAGGCAGGAAAAGACCAAACTATGCATGAATGGAGGGAAGACCCATGAGGAATGCAATTTGTCAGGTGCTGAACTTTTACCACTCTGTCTTGGACTAATGAATGCCTACATGTTCTGTGATGTAAACTGATTTAGTTTCATATAGGTCTTGTGATTTCTGGCGTTAGCTTTAAGTTGTTTGACAGTGTGCTAGTGCCATATTGAGAAAACTTCTTGTATTTGTAATCCTGTTGAAATGGGCATGTCAGATGTGTAAAAAGTAAATATTATAGCAACTATACTATAACAACTTTCAAAACAATACTAAACACAATCCTAAAAAAATCTGATCAATCATTAAAGAAATCTTATATCCTGGCCTAAAATTCAACCCTAACTCTTCTTTCAATAACTCACCAGTTGAACTTCAATAGAATTCATCTCTTATTTCATCGATAGTATATAGTCCCTAACCAAGGATTCCCTAAAATCGGGTCTACTTTATTTACGCGAAAGCATAAAACCGTGAATACATATGGATCGAACCATATGCATCGAAAGTGCAAGCCGTTGAAAACTGTAAACGGAAATCTCCGTAGGTGGAGATTTCCATTTACTTCGATGTAGTATGATCTCGGAGTTGGTATATTTAAGTAGAGGGGGTTTGAGGGGTGTAGGGGGGCTTGCCCCCTGCCTACATCTTTTTTTTTTCTGTGTATTTCTTTTCTTTATTAACTTTCGAACGTTTAAGAGTTAGGTGCATATGTGTCTATCTTTATGCATTCAAACTTTTGAATGTTCGAGTTAATAAAGTAGACCCCCTAAAATCTAATGCCAACCTTGGCCATCAGCCACATATCACCCACATCCACTTTCCCCTTTACACCTGTACCTACATCCTGTATAAAATTACTCTTAAACAAAACTCAAGTCATGTTGTACTTCCAGCTAATGACCTTCCAAGTAAGTATGTCAAAATAGCCGCCAGTAGCTTTGCTTATCCTGTCTCAATCCCATGTTCCCTCTCTCTGGAAAAATCCCTGTACACAAAGGAGGAAATTCAAGAAACATCACCAACTTTAGACCTATAGCAATCACATGTCCTTTCTCCAAAAATACTTGAAAAATGTATTCATAAACAATTGTTAAGCTATCTCCTGCAGGAAGAACTCTTATCCCCCACACAAAATGGCTTTTGTCCCTCCAACAGTACTAATACTGCACTTCTAATTTTATAGATAATGTCAGTAAAGTTAGAGATAATGGCAAACTAGCCTCCTCCTTATATCTAGACTTGTACAAAGCCTTCAACAGTTTGTCACAGCATACTTGTACTTCAAATGCCCTCTCTAAGTCTATCTCAGACCACCCTTCTGTGGGTCAAAAGCTATTTGTCCAGTAGGTATTAGTCAGAAAAATGGCACTCCACTCTCTATCCATTCTTCCCAGTCACCAGGGTACCACAAAGCTCTATCCTTGGTTCTCTCCTCTTTGACATTCTCACCAGCACTCTCCACACGTTCACACAACAGGCCGCCATTGTATAATATGCAGATGATTCCACATTCATATGCACATCAGACAACCTGGCACATCTCCAAAAAATTACTCAGGAAGCTTAAACAGCCACTGAAACATAGCTTTATAACTCTCAACTCATGCTCAAATCCCCCTAAAATATATATATATACTTTTTCCACAAAATCCTTGTCATGAAAAAAAACAAAATTTAAAATCCTCTGTGTTAATAATACAGCCATTGAAGTCACTTCTCTTAGCAAATTATTAAGGATGATAGTGGATAATAATCTTAAATTTGATTAGCATATATAAAATTTCATTAAAAAAAATCACCAACAACTAGGGATGCTTTACAAAGCTAAAAATTCTTCACAAACACAACTAAAACTAGATTTAGTCACTACTTACCTTCTCCTCTCACTGTTTTATGGCTCTTCCATACTAACCTCCAAGCATCCCAAAAAGCAAAGTTTGAACAATGCTTAAATGAAATGGCTAAAATGTAGCAAATACCCCTTTCAAAACCCATTACGGTATAGCACTAAAAAGCCTAACCTAGTTAGAACTATACCATCAACTAATATATATACACATACACACAGTTTCTTACCACCTATAAAATTACCCATCATCCCTCTACTTATAGAGCACCATTAGGATACAATGGCCAAAACTCCTCTCGGTCTACAAACCTATCAAGCTGCTGGGCTTGGTCTGTATTTGTACCATGTTGCTAAGGCCTGGAACTCCTTACCTATATCCATCAGGTCAGTGACCTCATTCCAGTCCTTTAAAACCTGAAACCTTCTGAAAGACTTCCTAGCCAAAATATATTCTCTGTTCTTACTCAACATCAAGATGAACTAGATCTGTAAATGTGAACAAGTCTGTATTCATACCTTATACCTCCTTACTTCCCCTTCTTCCATCACTTCCTTACTTCAATCACTTTCTCTCCTGTCTGCCTGTCTAAATATGCCATGACCCTGTTTTTTTCTTCCACTTCATATTGTAATTCCTGTTTGTGTTATACTAACTTACCTTTAATTTCTCTAAACTGACAAAAACTTCTCTAAATATTATATTATATTACATTATATTATATTTATTTATTTATTGGCATTTGTTTACTGCGAAAGTCCACTGGGCCAAAAGAGCCCATTTTCAGCGGAGGCCTGGGGAGAAAAGCTCCACGAGGCAGTTAGTATAGAAGTACATAGAACTCAAAACAGTAAAATACAGGCAGTAATATACATAAACAGACAATATTATACAAGACAGAAAAAGAAGCACATTAACATACAATAATTACAGATTATTAAAGTTTAAAGATACATACTATCTATGTAATCATACATTTGTTGACGTCATACATTTAGAGATTAAAATAGAGATGAAAGCTGTCCTATGGAAATATTTACAAGGTTGTTAACGAGTATCAACTAGTGCAATAGTGAAGGGAAGTGTGTAGTTGTTTTACTACTTGATAAAAAGTCATGAGGATATAGTAAGGCATAGACAGACAGGCATGGATAGATAACATGTTAGTGTTTAAAATGGGGATAAAGGAAGATCCAAGGGGTAAGGATGCAAGTTAAGGTGAGTATAACTGTAAGTGTGGGTAATCAGCTTATAGACTGATGAGAACTGCTGCATTGCCAAATAGTCAAGAGATGTTGCTGCAAAGATTTTCTTAAAGGAAGAGATGTTAGTGGAAGTTCTAATATCTGTAGGGAGAGAGTTCAATAGTTTGGCAACTGTAAAGGAATAAAACATGTCTCCAGCTGGGAGTTTAGGTTTGTCTACTTGCAAAACAGTTTGTTTGTATAAGTTGTATTTGTTCTTAACCAATATTTTCACATTATGTCTAATTTGGTATAATTGTTTAAATTGTAGTTTTTTTATTTATTGTTACTGTATTATTGTCAAGGATTATACAATTATTATTCTTACAATATTTTTGTAATACTTTGGAGGTTTCCTCACAGGACCTTAGCTGAAAAGGGGCACCTACCAGTATTACCTTCCTGGTAATCAAATGTCAGTAAGTAAGTAAGTAAGTAAATACATACATACATATATATTTTACTGCAGACAGGAGTTGGTGATAATAGGATGTGCTTACCAAAGCCAATCACAATTAAAATAATCATTTATGGTGCTTGCTGTCAATGGGGTACCATATGTGCCTGACCGCAAGAAGATGAAATACATTATTATGGCCATAATATTTTGTTTTTATATATTTCACAAAAAATCAAATATCAGTGTATACATCTCTGGAAGAAAGCAGAAGACTTCACTTTAAGATGCTTATTGATATGGCTTGTGTGTATATTGGAGCTGTTGCACTGTATGTGTCTGAGTGTGAATGCTATTACTATGACCTCTGACCATAACTTTTTGCTTGATAACAATCAGTCATCTGATGTATGCATAGCCAAAAAGGCTATAAGTACTGGGTATGAAACCATTTCTTGGATTAAAATGACTGAGTTGCATTGCCATAGCTAATGACATTTAAACACCAGTGACTTGGTTCAGCAGGGGCAGCCCCAAGGTTTGCACATATGGGTTGAAAGTAACTGATCATGCATCCAGTTTGTCAGGAGCCCTTATGATTTTTTTGGCTCCCCTTCAGTTGGTTGACGTGAAATTGCTGAGGTATCAATAACATGAAGCAAAAAATCATAATGCCGAACACTGTTTTCCATAAAAAGCTATTGTTGGTGCTGTTGCATACTTAGAAATAGAACCAGCAATGATTTAAGATGTTTTGGGAGATTTCTCCCTTTTTTGAGTTAATGCGACCATGAAATTGGTATATATATTTTTGGGGATGCAAGGGCTTATCCCAACATCTTGGGGTGCAGGGCAAGTCACTCTATAAATACATTTTTCTGTGTTTTGGGGCATTTTTTCATTATTTCAACTGTCAATGTTTAGGAAATTTGTGTTTCATAGTAGAATCAATTTTTTTGTGTGAAATCAGATGCATTAGTTTAGCCAGTATTTTTTTCTGGATTGCAGTCAAAAAAATACTATTTGTGGCATGGAAAGATGGATGAAATTCACTCTCCCCTGCTGCTGCTTCACCACAGTTAAACAGTTATTGATCTGGCTTGACTCAGTGGGTGTGTGAGTGTGTCT
The DNA here is from genome assembly GCF_019279795.1 of Protopterus annectens. Classification (NCBI taxonomy): domain Eukaryota; kingdom Metazoa; phylum Chordata; order Ceratodontiformes; family Protopteridae; genus Protopterus; species Protopterus annectens. Next base: position 330,453,677 of record NC_056732.1, read on the forward strand.
GAGTGAGAATAAAGTAAAATTGCAGCTTTTGGATGTAGGCATTTTACGTGCGCTCTTCATCAGAAAAGGTCATACCCAGCTGTGACACACTTGTAGATGCAAGGGACTGAAACTAGTGTCTGTGATGGTTGCAGACATACTGAAGTCAGAACTCATGTTTTGGCTTTATGAATGTTTCTTTATTATATATTAACCGCATCCATATTGCAAATGCCTTTAAGAGTCATTTTACTACAGATGTGCAAATTGTTAAGTTTCGTAGAGAAGGAAGTGTGTTCCACATGACATCATAAATAAAGTACTTATGAGAGCTGAAACCATTAGTTGTTTGTCCCTGAAAGTGGTGTTTTCAAGTTTTTGACAGTGTTAAACTGATACTTAGAATGTATAACCGCAATAAAGCACATTAAAGAACAGTATTAACTCAGTATGCATTTTCATTCTGAATGCCTTAATGTGGAAGCCATTTTAAGAGAATGTTGCAGTCCCCCTGTGTATTCAGTGGATTTTAACAGATAAAGGAGAGGAAATGATATGAAACACTAAAAAACAATTAAATAAATAAATGTGAATGTGTTTGCAGATGATACGATTGTGCTGTTCACATACAGATTCCCAGGCTGTGACATTATTTACATTTTTATAATTTAATAATTTAACTTGTTCATGGACAGAAATTTAGATAGTTACTGCTTGATACTTTCATGTAATTTCACATCAGAAAACAAAATTGGATTTCTACAGTATGCTGTAAATAATCTGAATCCTATTTTAGATTTATTTCCCAACTAATTGTGTAAGCACCTTTTTAGTGGTGATCTAGGAACACTTCTTGGTTAAGTGACTTGCTCAGTGTCACATAGCAAGCAAATGGAAAATGAGGGAATCAAACCTAATTCCTTTTCTACTACCTAACCAGGAACAGAAGTCAGTTGGGCAACTATCACCTATATGAAGAAATGCTTCACAAATCAAGAAAAATGTTGGAACCTCCAGTTAGCTGTCTACATTTACTTCCCTTTCTGTCCTTTTTAAGAGTGATTCTTTCAACAAAACCAGTCATAATATTATTATGTGCCAATATAGTATCACTTGGGTTGACAAAATAGTTTGCACAAAGCTGTGACCAGAACATTACAAATGGACACTGAATGAAAATTCTTGTATGCATGGGGCAAGTCCCCTGCATTCTCCATATGGGAAGCTGTATCCCCACATAGCCAGGGTTGGCATTATTTAGGCAGATACTTATTTTTGTACAAAGATAAAACACCTGCCATTCTTCTTTCTTTGCTGAATTCTTATACAGGTACCACACTGAAAGACTTTTCAAAATAATCTGATTTAAATACTTGTGTTTAGCAAAAACCATGACTCCCGTATCAGTTTTGTTTTTTCTTGCCTCCAAGGGAAATAGTCCCAGCACCAGTCTACAGCAATTACGGGACCTCTTTAAAATTGCAAAGAAGACTAAAGATATAAACTATTTTGTTTCATGTGTCAAAGCAATAAATATGCTAATAACGTAGGCAAGTAGAGATGTTACACAGTTAGCATTTGCCTTTCACAATTTTTTACGATTTGATGGAGTCCAACTTTACATGAGTAGTCTTAACTTTTTACCTTAATCTGTATCAGTGCTGTGTTATAAGTTAGTACTTAGTTTTATTGTATGTATGTATTTATTTATTTATTTGTAGTATATTTCCTGATGCTGTGCTAGTTTTATATGTGTGCTGCCCATGTTACTCTGTGATAATGGTTGAAAAAAAGGCTTATTTGGATCAGCATACCAACCTGGTTAACAACTGAATAAATAAGTTAATTGTATTTATTAGTTTGTTTATCTGCATTTGTTAACTGCATAGAGCAGTGATCCACATTGTGCTTTTGCAGACAGCCTGGAAACACTGGTTACATGACTTGTTGAGAGTCACAAAGTAGGTAAAAGGAGGCTAAAAGAATCAAACCTTGGACTACAGAAAGCAGCTTGTTAACAGCTCATAAATTATAAATTCATAAATAAATCCCCATATAACCATATGCTACTTATATAGATTTTCATGGGCTGAACTTTCAGACCCTGTTTACATACACACACACACACACACACACACACACACACACACACACACACACACACACACACACACACAAAATAATATTAATGCTGACCTAGCCATATTGAGTTTAACCTTATTTCACTGTTCTTGATAACCATGTCTCAAGGCATGTGATGTCTGCTTTGCTGTGCATTTATTTGGTCTTTTTGGTAAGCTAAAATAGAGTGGATGCCTTAATTACTCATCCCTGAAAGACTATACAAATCTATAACAGAGCAACACAAAGATGCATATGATTTACCCCACATACTCATATATGTATATAATTTAGGAACATTCCTTACAAGAAATGCCTGATATAGAGTCCCAACACTGAAATTTACACTGAGGGCAACAAAAAAGTATGCCGAAACTAACTAGTATCCCCTACACACACACACACACACACACACACATATATATCTATATATATATATATATATATATAGAGAGAGAGAGAGAGAGATAGATGTGTGTGTGTTTAATATATATATATATATATATATATATATATATATATATATATATAAAATTCTTTAATTGAATTGCATTTCCTAATGCTTATAGTTGTGCTATACAGCTAATCTGCTACATTTTGCACTGTTATAAAGCTTTTTTTTACTGTTTCAGTGCATTTTTGCACTGTTTTATACTGTTTTAACTGTATTTTCATTGCTAAGTAGTGTTTCATTACTGTAAATGCATCTTACTGAATTACTTAACTGTAAACTGCTTTTTTCATATTGAGAGTTGTAATTTCTGTTTGTAAGTGCTCTATCTGTGGTTTTTCTGTGAGTTTTCAGTGTTCTAGTCAAGTGGCATAATCTGGATACAGGTTTGTTGCATCCAGGCCTGGTTGTTTTGAGGTCAAATTACCAACATGAGAATTTTGCAATTTAAAGGTCATGCTGATGAATGCTAGGAGTCTGAACATGAAACTGCACTCATTGCAAGCATTCTTAACCCTGGAAGATGCTGACATTTGTGCAGCCACAGAAACCTGGTTCAAAGCTGCAGAGAGCACCCCTGCCTTACCTGGTTGCTCATCCTATCATACATACAGACCCCAACCTGAGGGCAACAAAGCCAAAGCAGATGTTTGAATATATATTAAAGATACACACATCTCCAGACTGGTCAAACAGTGTGACACACAGGAGACACTCCAGGTGTTGTTAATGGTTGACAAGACCACTATTCAGATCATAGCTACAGGCCCCCAGTATTGATTCAGGACTCCCAAGCTGCCTGTCAAGACCTCCTAGAATCTATTAAGGTTCAACCCTACATCCTGATCCCTGGCGATTTTAACTATCCAAAAATTAATTGGAAGAACTTCTTAAGCTAGAACACAAATGCTAAAAGATTCCTGCCTTACACCAGCTGGTTGACACCCCCACAAGAGGTGACAACATCTTGGTCTTGGTACTAACTAACATAGGAAACCACTGCTGCATCCCAACAGTGTCATCATCCTTGGTAAGATCAGTTCACAAAGCGGTCACCTTCGAAGTCACCATTTCCCTGACTCCCCACCACCAGCTGGGTTAAACAAAAAAACTTCTCCAAAGCTGATTGTAGCCACCTGAGGGAAGATCTAAACAGCTTCACAGCCCCCTCCCCAACAGTAAGAACTGGCACTAATGTCCAAACCTACACCAAAGTACTATACGAATATTTATATAAATGCATGAAATCAGCAGTACCTGACAGCACAAAATCCTCCTCCTCAAGGAAGAGTAAACCTGTCTGGTGGACATCAGCTATAAATAAGCTCTACAACAAAAGGAAAAAATTGCTGTCCATAACCAAGAAGAAACAAGTGCCAAATTGGAAGCAATCTGTCCTTGGTCTAAACTGGCAAATAAGGGTATTAGTGAAGTCCTCCAAAGCTAACTTTGAGTTCAAATTGGTCACATCTACTAAAGACAGTTATAAGGCCTTCTTCACATACGTCCATAATCTAAGGGGAAACACCCAAATCTGCTCAGAACTGATGGTAAAGGACACCATGTACACAAATGTCATGGATATAGTCAACCTGCTGGCAGACATGTTCAGTGAAAACGTCACCCTACTGTCCCCCCATCAGTAATCTAGGATATCCCCAGCACCTGCCCCTCAACCCTTATTTCTAGGGAACAATTCATTACCACCCTCTCAAAGGCTAAACGCACAGCTTCCATGGGACCCGATAACATCCCAGGCTGCATCCTGCTTCAACTCAGGCAGGTACTCGCAACAACATTAGGCACCCAATTCAACCTAAGCCTGAGTACAGGTTTGTCCCAGCCAAGAGGAGGATGGTCACTGTCACCCTGCACAAAGGTGGAGCATCCACCTATCCAGGCAATTATAGACCCATCAGCCTTACTAGCCTGATTTGCAAGGCCATGGAATGCATTATCATGAACCACATTAACAATGACATTGGCAACCTACAAACGATGAGGGAAAGACCATGCACACCACCTGCCTTGACATGGCCAGGGCCTTCGACACTGTTCCCCAGTTGGGGATAATATATAAACTATCCCAGCTTGGCATAAATCCATATGTGACCAGATGGGTAGCTAACTGGCTTACAGATAGAACTCACTTAGTCAAAATAGGGGAAGCTGCCTGAAGTAGTAGAACTTTAATGAGCAGCATACCCCAGGGATCGGTCTTGGGGCACCTGCTGTTTGAGATGTACTTCTCCGATGTGCAAGCCAAAACAAGATGCCTGTGGCTGACCAGGTTTGAAGATGATTGCAAGCTGGGCACTGTCATCAACTCCCCTAATGATGTAGACATACTACAAGAGGGTCTCACCCAGACAAATGACTGGTGCCACAAACACGGCCTCAAACTAAATGCCAAAAAATGCATCACTATCCCCTTTGGGTAGTATGATGTCTCCACAAATTATCACACTAATAACAAAGTCCTACGCACGCAAGCAGTTGTGAGGGACGTGGGCACCCATATTGACAGCAATGTAATTTTTGACCACCATGTTGCCTCCATTGTATGGAGAGCTTTCTACATAGCTCACCTCATTAGTAAGGGTATTTCTTCCAGGAACAAGGAAGTCATTACTTCCCTGTATTCTTCCCTAATCAGGCCAGTCATCGATTATAACGCCCCTTTTGGCATGTACCTCGTGAAACAGATGCAGCAGCTGAAGAGACCACAGAGATTCCAGACCAGGAGAATCTGAGGCTTTAACAATCAATCCTACACAGATAGGCTAAAAGACATGTCCCTCTACTCCACCTCATACAGACTCCTCAGAGGTAATCTATGTCTGGCATGCAGAGCAGTCTCTGACCCCACCTTGATGAAATTGCTGCATATCTGCAAGCCAAACTCCACTCATGTGACCCACGTGCAGAACCTCAACTTGGTCTGCGACATGAATAGGACTTGCTGGCAGGATAGATTTGTCTCCCAGGGACCCCCCATTTGCGGAATAGACTCCCTCTTCATGTCAAACAGAATACTTCATTATTCCTCTCATTCACTCCAATGGAGCTCAGGAAGTTTGCACTTTAACTTCCAATGGGTGGAGCCTAAGCCTTTTGACAGAATCAAATTATGTCCTCACATTTCAAACAAATGTTCATATCTCTGGAACCATAGGGATTATGAAAAAAGTATAAATGGCAAACTCTTCAGCGCAAACTATTTTATAGTGGTAGTATTCTGTAGGTTCTAGGGCTTAAACCAAATAAGTCACAGTAAACACAGTAACTATTGCATTTGTAATATTTTATAAACAACTTACAATATCTCAGCAACCACTCAGATTACACACATACTGTCAGCAGCATTTTATTCATCTTGCTGAGAGCATTCATAACAAGAAATGTTGTCTGTTACTTGGTTGTTGAGATAGTTAGAAAAATGTGAAAATTATATCTATATAAATTAATATAAAAACAACAGTTAATGTTTATTTACATGCACTAGACAGAGGTCAAATATTAATGCAGATGAGTTTGCCATTGTGTAAGCTTTAAGATGAAATCATTTAAAACATTATACATAGCATGGTTTGGGAATTATTGATACAAATATCAACAAGCAATATTTGACACCTAGAAACATCAGTAGGAGTTAACTGCAGATGCACCTGGAGGCATCATTCAGATCTAGTGAGTTAAGAGGAACCTGGATGACTGGATAAGAAATAGAAAATACACCCCTGGGATTCCACCTGTGTCCTTGCTGGAAAGGGGCATTGGGTGCTGACTTGTGGGAACATGGGCTAATTTATTGGCTAGAATTATAAGGATGTCAGGGGCAGTAGCCTAGTAACTTGCTATGATCCTATACCTACATCTAATACACACACATGCACACTCCTAGCTTAGCTGTTTAATATATAAACCAAATGGAGCATGGCAAGTAATAAACAGTCAAGTCACAAAAAGGCAAGCCAACATCAAAAATGCTTCAGTGAAACCATTGTCTGCAGTATACAATAAAGGATCTTATGATTCGACATACCTGCTTCTCTTGACTTTATTTTTGGTGCTGGCTTGCTTTTTTTGTGATTTCACTGTACATATATACAAGGACGCACACAGACATAAACATACATATGCTTACACGGGTCTACTTCATATGACCTAAATTTCATTTGAATGAAATTCGTTTGACTGAGACCAAAACACTGAAAGTTCAAAAGACTGAAAACTCATTTGACTGAAACTCATAACACTGACACATTAAAGTAAAAGGTATATGCCCTTTTCCCCACTGCAGTGCGATCCTGGAGTTAGTATATATAGTTGGGGGTGTGGGTGGCACAGCCCCCCACATAGTTTAGGTAAATATTGTTTACTGCAAAGAGTTAGTCATTGCAGTTATAAATATCCATGTGTATGGATTAAAATGTATAAAGTACGTGGGGGGCTTTGCCCCCCACACCCCCCCACCTTTATATACTAACTCCAGGATCGCATTACAGTGGGGAAAAGAGCATATACCTTTTACTGTAATGTGTCAGTGTTATGAGTTTCAGTCAAATGAGTTTTCGGTCTTTTGAACTTTTAGTGTTTTGATCTCAGTCAAATAAATTTCAGTCAAATGAAATTTAGGTCATATGAAGTAGACCCGCTTACACACATGTATATAGAGGACCGTCATAAACTTCAGAGCTCTAGGCCCATAATTCAGCCCTGGTTTTACATACCAAGAGCTTAATTCAGAAAAGGTTTTGAGCAACCCAGCACTGTCTTGCCAAGTTGTGTAGAGAGTTCTACATAGCAAAGTGAGATTCATTGTAAACCTCTCGTGAATATTTAATTAGTGAGTTTGTCACATGGTGACTTAGTATAATATTCCCTCACTGAGGTGCATTTTGTCCCTTAGTGACATGATTTATTGTTGATAAAAAGTGGTAGATTTATAGGCAGTGTACCCTGCTTGGTTGGGGCATTTCTTTCTTGTAAAACAAAACAAACAGATTTTTGACTGCTGCAACTGAGTGTAGCTGTATTGAAGAACTCCAAGTACATTATAGAAGATTTTTGCCTGCAACTGAGTGGTTTGGTGTCAGCTTTGGAATATGGTGCTAACTCTGATATATCAATACTATACTATACTTGTCATTTTTTACGAGTTACATTACCAGGGTGCTTTCTTCACACAGTACAAATGGCATGGGCTGACTTGGAAGGTTTTTGAATCACCAGCACATTTCTGAATCACTAACAGCCATCATTCCTTGGACATGACCATATCTGACTCTTGTAGCTAAGGTAAAGGCATCAAATTAGGACTTAGTTATAATAATCAAAAATAAATTTCCGTTCAGTAAAAGAAGGAAATAAAGATAAGTTGCGTGTGTCTCTTTAAGCTCTGTAGCTATCAAATCTGCTTTGTAACCATTGTTTTAGATCTTTTTATTACTCTGGATTGTCTAGGTTGAGCCTGAAAAGGCCCACTTGGATCAATGTCTTACCCCAGTTAATCAATTAAATAACGTGTTACAACAACTTAAAATTAATTCTCACCCAGCCAAACAGCAAAGGAGAATGAGTTGTGCATGCCTGTTTAATATATATAAATATAAAATCTGCTTTGTACCCTCTACTTTGAATCTGACTTTGTTATTGTTCTGTACTGGCCAGGCTGTACCTGAAAAAGAGCTCACTGGGATTGATGCCCTACCTCATCCAAAAAATTAGTCTAAAACGATTTATAGCAACTAGACATCTATTCCTGCTCAGTAAAATAGCAACTGAAGATGAGTTGCTCATACTTCTTTGTTACACATTAACTATGTAATCTGTTTTATACGCAGGTTTTGTACTCTTGACTGTTATTATCCTGTATTATCAGGCTGTGCCTGAGAAAGGTTCACTGAGATCTGTGCCCCACCCCAGTTAAAAAGTTCAAATAAAAGAGTAACAGCAGCTGAAAATTAATTCCCAGTCAATAAAATTACAAATGAAGATGAGCTTTGCAGGCAGGTAGTTTTACTGTGTATGTAGTTAAATAAAAACCTTTAGAAAATGTGAATTGTTCCAAACTATTTGCTGTCAGTGTAAGTTACCACTTGAACAGGTGTTTTGGAATCTGTTCCCCGGTTCAAGCCTGTTCATAGATGGGCTTTACACTGAACTAAGTCACTTACACTGAGAGCAAGTCTTTTGGAATCTGGCCCATGGTTTCCACAATGAAACATGTTTTCTTACAAAATAACAGGAGGTCAAGTCTTTTTTTAAATGATACAGGCTGTCTTTCAAACTATATATTTGTGCAATGCTCTATAAAAAAAAAGAAGAAACTGTTGTGCACTTTATTTTACAGATGACTGATTGATACAGACTCCTTCATAAAATAAGATAGTTTTATGCCAGGGCATTGTTCAGCTACTCCTGTGTACTGAACTGTGAAAAGCTGTGTTATTCATTTTCCCACATCCTGGCAGTACACTATGTCATGCCATTTGAGGTGTCAGCTTTGGAGAAAGAGTTTCAGTTTATTCTCTAAATGAATATTCTTATTGTTAAAAAGAAAATATATAAAGTGTTCCAAAGGCTTCAAAGTCATAATGGAGAGGGGGTATTTTCACCCCCCTCAGCCTTCCTCCTACACGCACGACACAACATCTGCACATTTCATTGCCCTCACCTCATTCAAGGTATTATATTACAGAATTTTGCTAGTAACAGAAGAGTTAGTCATAAAAAAAAAAAAAAAAAAAAAGTGTATGCCGTCTTTAAGTAAACTGCATGCAATTTGTGGTGTTTAAGGGACTGTATTATCAAAGTATGATTAATACCCACAGGCACACATGGTTTACCTTTACATGTGCATATTGCACAAGGGCGAACAGCAATTTTCCGAAAGACAGTCTGCAAAATTTGCAAACGCCGAACAGAAAAAGGTTTGAATGTGCAATGAGCGAATGCACAGTGAGATACGCTCATTGCACATTCGACATTCTGGGGCGGATTGCACTATAGTGGGGATCAGGAAATGATTCCTTTCCCCACTGTAGTGCGATCTCGGAGTTAAAATAATAAAGTGGGGGGTGTGGGGGGTGCAGGGTGGCTTGCCTCCCTGCTTTACACTTCGTGTTTTTTTTTTTGTTCGGCATTAATATTTGAAAAACAGTGAATCTGCTTTTGGATTTGGTGTTTTTCGAACATTAAGGGCTGTCGACATTTTCATTTTCATGGTTTTGAGTCACTGATATGAGCACTCGAACCACTGTGATTCTAGTTTTTAAAGGTAAACCGGCACACATATAATACCATAATTTACAGTTTGAGAAGAAATTTAAAATAGCATATGCACAATGTCTGTGTAATGGTGCATGCAAAACTAGCTGAATTATTCTTTACTCAAACTCATTATTAACTTTAAACTGCATAGCCTGACTTAAAAATGAAAACACTTGTTGCTTTGATTCATAGTAGGGGTTATTGGCACTTGAAAAGTAAAACAGACCTATTTGTGTTAACAAAACTGTAGTGCAAATGCACTTGTAAAAATGACTATATAGCATGCTATCATCATTAGCAGGTTGGCATACGTTTTGGTAAAGATGTGTCTGCCATTTATAAAGTAGTTCTAAGTTGTGAGTACTGCAGTCTTCTTTAAGGTGGCTATAGGTGACTGTCTTTCATGAGATGTGCTATAAAATCCTTAGTATGATATGAATATTTAAAGTGCTTTTCTCTTTTAAACTGTAATAATTTCTGACCTAAGTGACTTAAGTGTCTTCTTAAGAGTATGGTTTTCTGGCGATTAGGAAAAATTACACCATAGGAAAGGAAGCTTAGTGATGATGTCATCATACAACTATATTTGTTGAAAACAATAGCTATCCACCAAATAGATGACAGTGTAGGACAATAAGTACACAAGCATCCAGCTGTGTGCTTTTCACAGCGCTAATAAACCGAAGGACTGGCTACACAGCAAATTATTCCCTGAGACTTGCACTTTGGAAGCAGATACTGCTTTTCTAGTTGCTTGGAATAAAAGATATGTTTATTGTCCGTATTAAACACTGGGGGCACTGACAAGCTAGTAGATATAACCAGTGTACTATTCATGTCTCAGGGTTACTTTAAGACAGTTGGTTCTTTAAGGAGACATTGATCTTGCATTTGGAATTCCGCTCTGCGACTGTGTTGTTACATCATTTCATTGTATTATTTTAATTATCTTTGTCCTCAGCAGATAAGAGCAGAAAGCTCCAAGCATTATCCTGTGGTTTTGCAAAAGTAGTTCTGTAAAGTCTGACTCCAGACTTCGGTAGGGTCATATATTTAATCACAGACTCATGACTTCTATCCACTGGAGCAGGACAGAAAACATTCACACAGACACACTTGTTCATATAAAATGATTTCTTCAGAATATGTTTGAGGAGATCTGATGCTGAAAGCATGTTACAGGGTTACTGAGGGCTACTTTATTATATGGTTGTAGCGGTACATTTTGAGGGCCCTTTCCCCTTTTGGAACTATATAACAGAATTTGCTTAATGATTGAGCGGCAGCTCACAAATGTGCTAGTTCTACTTTGCTATGTGCAAGTCTTTTCCTGACAGACAAGCTTGTCAGCGCTATGAAAACTGCATTCAAGAAATGATTTCAGTTGGTCTTACACTTCTAAGAGTTACAACAAATGGAAGTATTTATTTTTCTTCAACTGTAACAAAAATATTGCTTAGGCCTTGATGGATCAAACTGCCAAAATGGGTAGGTGGCAGAACAACTACTAGTTCTTCATTTATTGCACTTCATAATTTGCACATTAAGGTTCATGCCACAGACAAAGATAGAGGGCTTCATCCCTTATTTACTGTGCCCATATGTCCAGTCTGGTACTGATGGCACTGACTGGGAGCTGACTAAGGCTGAATTTACCTCACTGGCTTACAATGGTTTCTGATTCAGAACTCATGGCCAGCAAAACTACATATACATTCCACATTTCACCTTCTTCTTGCCCAGTCATATGATTAGACTTTGCTCTAATTCTAGCTGCATGGGCAATATTGATTTGCTCCTGTGCTAGTCAGCTTTCTGCTGCTTGAGAGATTTCCATGGAAATTTATTTGGCATTGATGAGTAAATACCAACCGTGAAAAGCCATCAACTTTCTGAATGACTTTCTCTTTCTATGCAAAGTTCATGATGATGATTGCCAGTGACTGTTGTAAACCTTTTCATACTTATATCAGCTCACAGGATTAATGTTACCATGAATAGTATGCTGTTGGACATGCCATTAACATTTCTAAGCACTGTGCTTTAAAAACAAAATGGTCTGTTATTCACTTTTGTTGGACAATACACTTTGGCAATGTATGGAATAGAAGAAGAGCAAGTAAGGCAAGATGTGAATGTGGGTATCTGTGTGTATGTATGTATGTATGTATGTATGTAATTATCTGAATGCCTGTCTATATTAACCAAGTAAATGAACTAAATTTGCAATCATTTTTAACCATGACCTGATCCCACTCCTGTAACATACAATGAATTGTCTTGTAACACATAATGAAGTGTTCTTGCATATGTGCAGTTCATAATGAGAGGTGAAACAGTACTATAATAATGTTATTTAAGTAGTAAAATGCACACAAACTGGATAGAATGGCCAGCATTTAAGAAATACCAAATGTGCAAAACTAATAGATGGTATTTCTAGAGTTTTGGTAAAATTCATGGAAGTAAATGATAGTATAATAAGAAATGTAATGTAGGCTATTGAGAAGAAGTGTACAGTTAGTTATAAAAAAGAGGACATTTTACTGATATGAATTTTAAAGTCCTCAGAGGGCTGAAGTAAAATTTCATATGACAAGAGTCGAAAGGAAAGTACAGGAGGATACAGCAACCATTATAGCTGCACTAGACACAAAGAAAAAATAAGTGTGAGGTGAATAAATAGACTTGTTAAAATTCAAATATTTATGTTAATAAAATAAACTTTGAACAATATGTATTAAGTAACAAATGTTTATTTTCTTTATTATATAAAATGCAAAATTTAATATTCAGTATATAAAATGTTAAAAGATTAACTGTAATTTGAATATTTTTAGAATTTAATTTTGATGCCACCATTTAGTCATTTAAAAGAGATTGATGTTAGATGTATGCTTATGCACCTTGAAGAAGACACAAAGTGAAACCGATTGGTGTTATTTAAATAAAGCTATTGAGCTGCTACACAGTGTGCTGCTGATTTTGTTAAGTAATTTGAACTATTCTTGCATGTTCCAGTTATGAGGAAGCTGCTGGATTGTGGACTGTTTTACTAATGTTATAGTCACAGTGTCTTTACTCAACTTAATTAATTTTGGCATGTCATGTTGTTTAGATTGCATTTCCCACATCCTCCAGTGTATGGTCATAAAACAATTATTACAAGGTATGGAGATATACTGTGGTATTATTCATTAGATATGGATAATACAAAGTGTGACAAACCAAATCATGAAGAGTAGTGGGTTGGGAATTAATGTGGTGAAGTATGATTTAAAAGGCAAGAAATCTTGGTTGCATTTTGAAAATGGGATCCATTTACTAGACATAGGTCTGCGGATACTAAACCTTGATGAATAAGGATTGGGCTGTCACAGTTACATGGGGACAGTCTTCATTTGCTCAACAGACAAATTCACATTGTTGGGCTAGAAAAGGAGGCACCGCAGGAAAGAAAGGACTAATAATAGCTTTTAAGGGGAAAAAGATATGAAGATGATGGATTAGATAACATGGTGTGGTCATTTTGTGGATCTTTTCATTGAATGAGCAGTGGGTTAGCTGCTACGAAAAAGGTACATTTCTGTATCCAAAAGCCATAAAGTATAAAGGGATTGGTGTACACCACTTCTTTGGGTGGTTTTAACTTTGTTCTTCCTTTCAGTGAATAACACTGAGCATTTGGTATCTTGGTTGATTATCTTAATAAGAGAAACCTGTTTTTTTTTGTCTTTCGGCTTTTCCCGGTTAGGGGTCGCCACAGCGGAACTCCGGTCCACTAATGATTGGTAGTTGATTAATAACTAAATTGAAGTGGTAGTTTGAAAAAGCTCGCTTGGTGCATAATGTGAATTTATCCAGACTGCATATGCATCTGCAGGAATTTTTATTTTCCTTGGGGGGGGGAGGGAAGACAAAAAAAATATTTTGCCTTAGGCCGCATATACCATTATTTATTTATTTATACAACTGATTTAAGTGATATTTTTCATTACAGTGTTAAATTGTAGCAAGCGTTGAGTAGTGCTTTGGGGAAAACTAAAGCAGAATAGATGAGCAATAAATAATTAATAAAATCAAGTGACTTGTTTTAGTTCACTTCACCAATGGAGATTTCAAGTTATTTGGAGGAAATGATTAAGTGCTGCCAGGGATCGGGAAGGGGGGCCACCAGGTCCCCAGAACCCACTGGGTTTTAGAAGCTCCATAACTCTGTGTATGTGATGTATCCCTTGACAGCTAACAAAGCTAAGCAGCTGCAGATATTTTTGTGAAACTTCAAATATAACAAATAATAAAATCCAAAATACAGTATAATGCAGGATTGACTGAAAGTATTTTTATATCCTTTCTACCTGTCCTGCTAGGAAAAAAACATAAAATACAGTAATGTTTTATGGCTGAAGGCTAGACACAAAACAAAACATAAAATTTCCATTGCAATCGATCCAGTAACAATTCTGGGGTAGTGCTTACCCATGTAATAATGTCTTTGACTAACCTGTATACCAACAGCATCACTGAAATGGAGTGACAGTTAAACTGAAAGCCATCACCATGCAATCTGTGTCACTACTTGAACAAACTATATGAAGTAATGTGAAACAGAATAAAACCGTGATCTTTCTTGCCAATCATCAGAGCTAAACTGACTTCAGAATGTGTTGTGGCTACATTTTTCATGTCTATCCCTTCTTAGTAAGTGGCACATACAACCCCTTCTATTTGATGTTCATCAAGCAGATGTTAATAGCGCTCCTTCCTTCTATTACTGCATCTCTGCACATTCCTATCATGCTCTCTGCCAGAAGCACTGAGAGATTACCATCTGCATAATGTTGGTGCAGAACTTAAAACTTTTATTAACGCAAAATGGTAATCACGCAGTTACAACACAGCTTAGTACTTACTTGTAGAAACACATAATTAAAGCAAATAAAACTGAACAAAGAATTTATATCAAATGCTTATCTGTTTCTCTGCCTTAATTGAAGACAGCAGGCAAACAAACTAGCTGATCCAACTACCAAGCTATTTAAAATGTATAAACTTTCTCAAATATACTGACATTATTTGGCCCAATGTTTGTAGCTGGGCTAAGCCAGCTCCTTGCTTTAGTTAAAAACTATAAATGGGACAAGTATTCCTCTGCCATCCTCCGTACTTTCTTCAGTGCTCCAATTTGTGATACATTGTATTGACCCTGCAGCTATTTCTGATACATTGTATTGAGCTGCATATATCTTACAGTCTTATTTATTGGCCTATCAACTCCTATATTTTCTGGCAAAAGAATGTACTTTATATTATAGACACACAGTGCTGTTGCTGTGTTTTCAGTTCCATTTCATTATATTAGTGCTGACAAAAACCTATGCAAAACCACTGTGAAAATAAGCAGTATAAAGTAAATAAATAGGCTGGAAAACAAGCAGTTCAGATATCAGCTCTGAAACACAAGGAATCTAAGTAATGCAACAAAGAAAACATTAGCAGCAGTTACTGCACTTTCATTGTATAAAAGGTAGAATAAGTAAAAAATAGTGTTACATTTGCTTTTGTCAAATTGTATACTTTGTAAAACGTTTGAATAATTACTTTAAAACCAGTGGCTATACAAATAGCAATCATTATAATGGTGCAGTTAATATTAAAATAAACAGAAGAATTTCCAGAATGGTTTTAGAAGCTAAGTTTTGTTATGAAAGGCACGTTAATTTGATGTTAAAGAATTTAGCGGCTTTGCTAGCAAACTTTTTCCAGTAGAAAGAGACAGTAAACGATTTCTGGCATAAGAAAGATGGTTTCTTCCGCCGAGTAGTTTAAAAAACCTCTGTACTGCTCAGAGCTCACCATATGAATCCAAGCAAAGTTTACTGCTGATGCTCCTTCTAAGAAGAACGTATAACCTAGTCAATATTCATGGACCAACATGTGACATCTGACTTGCACTTCTAATTACTGCAGTTGGGCAGCTGACAGACAAAAGCTTTTGTTTGACATTTCTTACAAGCAGTCAGCTATGTGCTTTATTGCTTGTTTTATTTGGTGTACCAAAGCTCTTTTCAATACTATTCTTTAACTGACAGGCCCTGGCTAACAAGAGTTGAGAGACAGGGAACGGCAGAACAATAGCTGTCTGCTCATTGAAAGGATTGAATGAAGTATTATTTGCACATTTCTAAGCTGTGCCTCTCAACTTGCTGAGATGTTTTGTAGATTGAAGAAATTGTTGAGAAACAGCAAGAACAACTGTGATTTCTTATTCCCTGGCTTAGATTTGAGTGTTTTATTAATCTTTTTGATCCTATTCTTGAACTCCTTGTATGGAGATTTAAAATAATAAATTAATGGTAAGAAATGTTTAGCTGGTTTCCTGATAGCTTCTTTCTTTTTTCGCAGAGATGTATGTTCTGATATAAAGATCAACTATTTAAAGCAGCACACTGTATGTTCTGTATTTTGAAGCATAAAGAGTATCTCCATGAATTATTTATTTGATGGAATTTTAAAGTATCTTACTGCAGCTGACAGGTAGTTTTCATCTGGTATAAAGTCAGTATGGCCATTTGCAACTGTGTGATAGTGTCACAGATGGCAGTTATGCCACAATAGTCTAGTTCCACATTATTTTACTGTGAAACACTTCAGAGAGGAGGCATATATATATATATATATATATATATATATATATATATATATATATATGTCCCAGTTTTGTTGATGAGCTCCAGGGGGATTCCCAAAAGAAGATGGTGTAGAACAGGGACAGCTGTAGTACAAAAAAATGTAGACACTATTGTATCTGTCCTCTTTCACAGTGTACAGTAAATGCTGGAGCCTGGGAGAGTTTATACTAGACAGAGCTTTTTGGAGTTGTGCCATGTACAGCTGTATAATGAGCACACTCACCTTCATCCTGTCATGCATACAACAAGTGTCATGGCCAGGGCTACATATGCTACACAGCATTTACTCAACACAGCACACACACATACAGAGGCACAACAGTGTAATAGTTAACTGTAAGCACTTCATTCTTGAATTGCTTGGCTGTGAAATGCACAATCAGGTAATGAAGGAAATGGATATAACACACTTTGCCCCAATAAAGGATACATGCACCAGGCATTTGGACATGTAAAATTCAGTTTATTCCTTCCCCATATTGACTGGATAGCTGTGAATTGTTAGTAACAGAGCTGTATAAGAGTTTCTGAATCCCCTGTAGATCTTCTACAGTTCTATCATGTCATTTTGATCACATTTACTTTTTAGAAACAAAATGCAGATGTAGTCCTATGTATTTTCTGGTGCAACAGAATGTCTATAGTTGAATGAGCAAGTTATTAAAAGTCATTTCAGAATGATGAGATATTTAATTATGAACTACCTTTGCTTTGCTGCTGTAAATTTATCCAAGGCAGAGACAGTGAAGTTTTTTTTTTTTTCAAAAGCAGTTCAACAAAGCTGTCATGCTGCATTTAATCTTTATTTTTTATTTTATTTATTTAATAATGGTATGACCTTTGTAAGAGATTTTGGTTCATATATATACCAGAACTACTCTTATAAGAAGAAATATAATGAATTTTCCATGGTCATAGAAAAGTGCGAGTCTACAATTAGGCTTAATGCTTAGGAATTGACTTTAGGATTGTAACCACAGTTCATAAGCTGTTAAGTTTCTTATTTAACTGTGAATAATACAGTAATATAGGTGCCCTAATGTCTTGTAATGGCACAAAGTAAAGGTATATGATTTTACATAACAAAAAAACTCCTCAATTACACATCATCATCCAAGGAGATCACAAGTTGCTCACAAACTGATATTTCAAAGGCAGGGCAGCAAAACATAATGACACTTGCATATGTTATCTGCATATCTGTGAAAAGACGCAGAGAGATGCTATGTATTACTACATGGGCTATAAAATTCATAAAAGGAACTGTTCAGATCTGGATTTTAGCAGAGCAACTTATGATTGGAGCTTTATTATATAACTTTTTATTTGTTTGATTTGCAGTTGTTTCTTGAATTTTTCAAGCCTGTTTAATTATTTTTTTCTACATATTTAAAGGAAAAGTCTGCCTTACCTACAGTTTAACTTAGCTTCTGGATGTTTTTTTTTTTTTTACCATAAGGCTGCTGGTACTTTAAAAAAATATTTCCTTGCCTTGAAGTCAATGGAAGGGAAAATGCACCAACTTTTTTTAAGCGTATCCTTTGTCATGATTTGGAAGAGGAATTTGTTTCATCCTGTATGACATACAACAGACAAAATGACATCTGTAGTTTTTCTTGTTAGGTACTGCCTACAGTCTCACATAGACAATCCTCAGTTTTGTTGATGTCAGTAGCTGCTATAAAAAAAAGTACTCTACGGTACATAATTGATCACATTTTTCTATAGTGTTCCACTTGGTGGTATTTGTTTTCTGAAACTGCAACATTTTATAGTAAGTAATGCTGTCTTATGCACAGCATAGAGTACTACTGATTTTTCATGCCCAAGGGTTGTGGTTTTGATGATGTGTTAATGATGCTACATATAAAAATGAGGCAACAATGCAACCCCCCACTCACACAAGCATATATCCCACCATATACACCCAACCACCCATATACCATTCCCCTCTCATGTACCACTTCTATCCATCTAAAAGCAGCCAAGTCTACAATTTCACTACATAATCGTCCAATAACTAAAAACTATCACCTGTATAACTACCCAGCTACTACTAGGAGGAGATATTCACCCCAACCCCTGCTAATAAGCCATGCACCCATCACTATCCAGCTAAGCACAAACCCACCGACTTACTGATACTAAATATGAATACCTGCAATGCCATCTCCTTATATAACTCTGATATTATTCTCATCATAGAGACATGGCTTAAACCACATATTAAAGATAATTCCATCACCCCACCTGGGTATAACATTCTCAAGGCAGACCGGCTACATAAAAGAGGTGGAGGCTTAGCTTTATTTCACCAAACAAACCTACAACTTCAACTCCTCCAAAAGGATTCCCCCAACTTCAACAATGCAGAGACTCTATTTGCAAAACTCTCCCTTAACCAACATAAGCACCTAAACCTACCGGGTATCGATATACCCCCAGGTGACAACCTAACCACCCTAGAATCCATACTTCACTGGGCCTCATACTCCCTCCCTCAAGAAACTATCATGCTAGGTGATGTAAACATTGACTGGAACTCCATCCATTCTCCCACCACCACCCACCACATTAACCTATATAACTTCACCCAACTTATAGATACTCCCACATGCATTGATAAGGCCACAAAAAGAGAATCTATACTTTATTGGATCCTCACAAATTAACCAAATGCTGCCCATCAGTGTGGCACCTAACCAAACTCTCTGAATGACCATAGTCCCACTTTTAACCTGAGGCACAAACTTAAAATAATTAACTCTCCCTCCCTTCTACAAACCTGCTCTAGCAAAACTTTTCCTAGAGACTACTTCATAAGAGTCTTGCAACATTGTAGCTCGTCTCCCATCAAAACTCTTTCATTAGACATAGCAGTTGATTACTTCAACTCCACATAACTAAATATCCTCAACCAACTAGCCCCCTTTAAAACTATCAGGATATGTAGCATCCCCACCCCTTGGCTCCAGAAAACCACAAAAGCCCTACTTAGAGCCAGGGATAAAGCCTGGAAAACCTGGCACCACACCAGATCACCCGCAGCTAGGCAAACCTTTCATGAGCTCTGGAACAAAGCAAAAAAGCAGGTTAAGCTCGATAAACAAAATTACTATATCACTCAACAAAACAAATACAGTACCAAACCACAAAAATTCTGGGCAACAATAAATAACATCCTACAGCCCGGAAGAACCACCACTCTGTCCCCAATATAACAGGTACAGACCTGGACATAACCTCCAGCTTTAATAACTATTTCACCTCCTCAGTACTCAAACACTTAAACAACATCACTTCCTCCAACACCCCACCACCACCTCAGGCCCAAATCAATACCATACCTTTCACACTTAAGTCTGTTCCTACCTCTACTATCCAAAAACTCCTTGCCAAACTCAAACCAACCACCCTTGCAGCCAATAAGCTTCCTGACGAATACCTCCAAATTGCATCCACAGCTATAGCCTATCCCATTTCACTTCTAATAAATAGATCTATCACCGAACATACCATTCCATCCCTGTGGAAAAACCTCATAGATCATACCACTCCACAAAAGTGGCCCCTCCCTAGACCTTTCCAACTATTGACCGATTGCAATTCTCTCACCCCTCTCTATAAGATCCTAGAAAGATGTATTCATCACCAGTTCCTCTCCTATCTCCTCACCAACAACCTTCTCTCCTCAACCCAACATGGATTTCACCCATCCCACAGCACCACCACTGCCCTACTCAAATTCACCAATACTATAAACTCCCACAGGAATCTAGGTAAATTTGTCTCAGCTACCTTCCTAGATTTATCCAAGGCATTTGACACAGTATCACATAATAAACTACTGTCTTGTCTCTCTGACCTCAACCTTAACAACCCCACCCTCCTCTGGTTTAAAAGCTATTTAGATAACCACCTACAATCTGTCAAATGGCATAACTCTCTATCCCCCCACTCCCAACCACCTTAGGTGTGCCAAAAGGATCTATCCTAAGACCCCTTCTTTTTAATATCTTCACAAACCAACTCCACTCAGCTACCTCTAAAGCCACCATAGTCCAATACGTGCCGACACAACTCTCATATGCTCTGCACCCAACATCCAACTTCTCCAACAAAAAGCCCAAGAAGCCTTCTCTGAAATAGAGAACTGGCTTAACAACTCACAACTCATATTAAATCCCAAGAAAACACAACTAATGCTATTCCACTCTACTAAAATGAGCAACCTTACCTTCTCTATACTCTCTGCCAGGAAAACCCAAATCACCCCTGTCACTGAGGCTAAATTCCTAGGAGTTAGCATTGACCAGTAACTCAAATTCACAAAACACATATCAACAACCACCCTTCACCACTCACTGAGGCTAAACTTACCCATTGACCAGCAAACTCCAATCACAAAGCACATATCAACATAAAAAAACCCAAAACACACCGGCCACTGGCTACACTCCTAGGAGTTACCACTGACCAGCAACTCAAATTCACAAAGCACATATCAACAACCATCACTAAAGTCCACAAAAAGCTAGGTTCCCTCTATCGCTGTAAAAGTTATCTAACCCACCTCCTATCTACTCTACTTTATGCATCCCCAGTTCTAACTAATCTTTACAAAACTGACCTTAATAAATTTTCCATCTGTCACAACAAAATCGTTAGATTTGCTACCAGTGCCAAATCACGATACCCACCACTGCCTTTCCCTACATGCCTTGCACTGGCTAAGGTACCATCAACTCAGCCTAGCTCATCTAATTCTGTACTAACCTGAGAAACCCCCCGACCTGACTGGCATGCTGAACTTCTACAATTCAAATAGACAACTTCAATCCTCCAACAAAGCCTTAATCGAAACCATAACATGCAAAAACAACTCTGGGGAATTACTATTTGCCCATGAATTAGCAAAAATATGGAACAACCTTCCTCCTGACCTCAGACTACAATTTTCCACACCCTCCTTCAAAAGCCTACTTAAAACATACTTCTTCACCAACCATCTATGCAACTGTAATTGACCCCATGAAGCCTTGTCCACTCACTGTTTCTACACCCCATCTGTCCTGGACAACGCAAACACCACCATGTAACTATACCTATCCATATGTGAGCAATAACCTATATATGAGTGTATGTACGTGTGTGTGTGTGTGTGTGTGTGTGTGTGTGTGTGTGTGTGTGTGTGTGTGTGTGTGTGTGTGTGTGTGTGTGTGTATGTGTGTATATGCTCTTACATGTATATTTGCTTGAATGCATATATGGAAACTTAAACATTTATATACTCTTATTCAGTTGTGAAACATCTTGCAATCCTCTACCAGGTTCTTATCTACTCTCATTGTATATTTTGTACACTTGTATTTTCAACCAAAAGGGGGGATATCCTCTTATTATATACTAACGGCTTTAAAGTCTACAATCTGTATGCTACTACTCTGTAATGTCTCTTTTGTAAATTTGTCTTCTTTCTGTAAACTTATGGAGTTTCTCTCCCCAGGACTCCACTGAAGATGGACACTTGTTGTCCAGTTGGACTATCCTGGCAAACAAATGTTAAATAAAAAATAAAAATGTAACAAATAAAGATATTTGTAACTTGGTATAAAAATCCCTTAAGAGTATAAATTCAAGAACAGAATGTTATACATCTTTTATACTATGCTGCTCTGTAAGAACATTGATAATATGAAATGTAAAATATTTCTGAGCAAAAACAGCAAGCATATTTCTCTTCTCCAGTGTTCTTGATAGAAAAGACACTTAGCTTCCTAATGCAGATACTGGTGAACAGCAGAACAAGTTATTTGAAGTATTGGTTAATAGATCCTGGATTACAACGATAGCTGTGACATCTCATAAAGAGTATGGGGAAGAGGTTGTCAATGCTTGCAGGACTGCAAGTTGACATCCTTACAACAGACTGTAGTTCAGCTGCAGCCAGGGATGCACATTCTGAAGAATTATTAATTTTTTAATTAAATCACTGAGGAGCTGCAGCAGTTGGCATTTATTGGATTGATTAGACATGCAGAGTTTATTTTATTGCTTGTACAAAACAAAAGAACTGTTTTGAATAGGTTAACCAAGCTCTGAGGGAAACCCAAACAAGGGTTATTTAGGGTAAAATGCAAGCATTCCTCTTATGGAAGATGTGTAAGATTACTGTAACTCACACTAAAGTCATTGTATATGAGTAGGATAAGCCACATCACTTCCTTATATCCTGCATGACTCATATGGGGCAGCTTAAAATGGATTTTGGGAAGGTTCATAGTTTCATAGAATGTACTAGGCTAATGGCATTGGAGCCTTTACAAGCCTAGCCCATAGAAGTGCCCTGGCATTGTGCCACCCAATGTTAGTTGCCAGTGCCTCTATCAAGTAGAGGTACTGGAGTGATCCCCCAGGTGAAATTTCTATTTCCCATCCACTCATCAAGATTTCTCTTGAATAGGGCCAGTGAGGTGCTCTGCTTGACATGTATGGGAAGTCTATTCCAGAGCATGGGCAATCTCTGGATTATGAACCTGTCCCTCCAGTATGTTCTGTTGATTGTGGTAATGAAGTTGAGGTTTCTGCAGCATGTGGTGCAGAGGGATTTGGATTTCTTTAGATGTAGCCTTTCTAACAGAGCTGGCTCAGACATGGCTTTGTAAGGCAAGCAGATATCGCCTCTTAGTAGATGATATGAGACAGAGAATAACTGGATCTGTCCATGTAGGTCATGTCTTTAAGGCCTAAGATCCTCTTTATGAGGTACTTTTGTGGCCTCTCCAGCTGTTGCAGGTGTCTAGTGAGGTACATGCCAAATGGGGCATTATACATTATGATTGGTCTAATGAGGGAAGAGTAGAAAGAAATGATAACATCTTTCTTCCTGGATGCAAACCCCTTGGTAATCCAGGTTGCCACATAGAAGGACTTTCTGACCATAGTGGCACTGTGGTGGTCGAAGGAGAGGTTGCTGTCAACCTGTGTCCCCAGATCTCTTATAACGCCTTCAGTGTTCAGGTGACATGAAAATACTAAAACAAGAACATGTTAATATCACAGACCACAAGACAGCCATTTTTGTGAAAAAATATAGTAACATTTTGTAAGAACAATGATTTTGAAGCATTAAAATAGCTCAGAAAACAAGACATAAAAACATTTATTGTTTCAAGACAGAGTTTTCTTTTAACTTCCTTGTCTCTGTATCCATGCCTGTCACTGTTACTGTGTCGTGGAGTAATGTAGAAATCATAGCTTAAGCCCATTAACTTGAGAAACTTCATAGGAAGTATTTCAAGCACTGGCTCCTGGAATATACTACTGATAGCATCATTAATGCACCATGGTGTGGATGGTATCACAGAGACACCTATGCATCAGTAGCCTTTTCCTGACCATGCTCATTCACTGATTTGGAAATTTAGCTTTATAAACCAAATGAACAAATGAACCATGATATAACTTAAAAAAGCAAAATAGAAGAAAATCCAGAACACTACTTGCCACTCACATATATTTATTACAGAGCTGATCTGGTACCTTGGCTTCTCGCCTTCATAGGATCTGATATCATCAGTATGTCTTATTTTTATAGGGCAGTCTGTTAATTTAATAATCATCTAATGAATTCAAAACCTTTTACAATGTATTTTGTAGAAAAAGATCAAGAAATTGGAAGGCAATGTATAAAAAGCAAAAAATAATAAAAAATAAAAAAGCAAAATGTTGTAACAGACTGAATAACAAACAAGAGGATGTGGCGAGAGATTGTGATGATACTAATTTCTACGATGGAATTTATTATTAGGGACTACTGGTATATAATTCGTAATGGTGAAAAAGGTATTTGACCATTTTTTTATAAAAGGAATAGTAATTTAAAAGAATTATTAAATTTAGATTTTCTAACATAATCTGGGTACAGTTCTAAGTTAGGCACATTTAGATGTGGTTGCTGTAAAGTTTGTCCAGTGATTAGGTATTTACATAATAATTAAAAAATACATGGCAGACGTTTTAACTATGAATCTATGGGGGTAGTATATATTGTTAAATATAGTTGTAAGGTTCTTAAATATGTGGGTCAAACAAAGTGGAAGCTGAAAATTTGCATAATGGAACCTTTGGGTGAAATTAAAAACAAAAATGTTAACAATTTAGTAGCCCAACATTTTTTTTTGATAACAATGAGGGGGGGAGGTAGATGGATTTGTTTTTTCATATGTTGCCAAAACCATTTTTGGCTAAGGGTGGTGATTTTAAAGCTAAATAGTTGGAAATGGAATCAAGAATGGTGCTTAATTATGGTACTTTGCACCCCAAGGGTTTAAATTAGGAAGTGAATATTCAAATTTATAAATATTAGTTTGTAAATTTAATGTAAATATGAATATTTAAGTTATGTTATTTAAAATGTTATTTAAAGTATGTTGTAAAAGTTTTTAAGTTCATTAAATTTTCTTCTATTTTTTTTTCAATTTAGCTTTATAGCCTGCCATGTTTCACTTTGGGAACTAAAGTTAATATTTTCCAGGGTGTATGTAGACACTGTCTCAGTGATCAGGCTAATTGCCATTAAAGCTGAAAAGGTATGTCTTCTAATGTTTGCCCTTTAGTCACCCTTAATGTAGAGCATTATGGAAAAATATTTTCACAATCCACACCAGCAAGAGAATTAGAACATTTAGGTAGAGGACAAGTTCTCTTACCATGGCTGTGGTGAACTTTTTTCACATTCAATAAATTAAAACATGTATGTCTGATCAGTGAAAGTAAATGCCTACTGGAGTAGATGAACAGTAGTGATTTAATTTACAAACCACTCATTTTTCTGGTGAGGATGGTCTACCAGAAGGCACACTGATAAAGAAAAAACAGCTGATGGAATATCAGGGACAGACTATAGGTAGAAAAGTCTGCATGATCTGATGCTATCTGGGTCATTATTGATCACGGATGGGTCTTGGATCTGAGCCAGCAAAGTGAGTGACACCTCCTGATCTTGAGCTCCTCCCCTTCCCTTACTTCCTGTTACCCATAATCCTCAGATCTCATTTGCCTCTATTGTAAATGTTTGTTTTCCTGCTGCTCAAGCTTGTTTGTTGGTAGATAAATACATTTCTTGGGGGGGTTATTTCTGGACCTTTTCCTTCCTTTTTAGTAAGTAGTTAGTAATATCTCTGATTTTGTAAGGTTAATAGTAGTTTCCTCCCCCCATTAGTCTTTCACTGGTGTTAGGGTTTCTTTCCCACCCTTTTCCTATTTCTTCTCTCTTTCTGTGAGAATGTTTTTGTGTGTGTGAGTATGAATGTTAGGGGTTTTTGGTTTTAGTGATGGCTGAAAACCCCTTGGGATTTTGATGCTGCTACTCATGCCGTCTGAAGATAGCTCCTGTTGACACGCATGAGAAGTGTGTCTTCTGTCTAGGAGAGCCCCATTTGGAGATTGAATGTGATATCTGAGCAGGATTCAATCCTTGGGCTCTCCTAAACCATAGAAACAAGTTACTGCTAAAGGGACTGGTTAAAGGGAGCCCACTGGTCTTGTGCTCTCCCTCCAAGGTCCCCTCAAATTCCAAGAGGAAGCCCTCTTCCTCTCAGGACTCCCTAGCAAAACAGCTCAGGCTCTCAGATCTATGCTGTCAGGATCTGAGTCCAGCCTTGGGGGCATTGGCTCCGGGAACATCAGCTCTGAAAGCCTCAGCTCCCATGGCCAGATATAACTCCTGTGAGGTTCACAGGCCCTCAGATCCTATTAGTGGTTCAAAATCTCCCTCAGCTCTGACAACCTCATCAGATCCGTGGGTGGGAACTCTTGTTAGCTTGGAGTCATCCTGGCCTTTGGGTCAGATGGCTACTTTGGAGCCAATTGTTATTATTGACTCTCCAGCCCCCTCCTAGCTATTGAATCCAAAGCGTCTTAGCCAGTCCTCATCTAGGGTCTTTCTACCCACTCTAGCCATTCTTCAGTCTCCCCCTGGTCCACCAGGAGTCTGCTCCCATCTGATATGGACCAGATGATGAAGAGCTTTCTCAAAGTCCAAATGGAACTGGGTCTGCTTCTGTCCCCTAGCTGCATGCCAAAGGGCATTTCACCCACCTCTGAATACCTCTTCTCCCATCTGACTCCTGAGAGTTCGACTCCTCAGGGTCAGAGCTTGTTGAAGGAGAGACCATTGGTGTTGGTTAGTGCCCCCACTCCCACATCTCCTGGGTTCCTGGCTGGTTCAACCCACTTACCTACTGGGTTGGCTTTGCCTTGTGCCCAAGAGATCCCTGGGGGCCACTGGGGGGGTTCTGGTCCAGAGTTTCTGGATTGTTCCCTCCCCTTAGGAACCTATGCCCTGGATAGCTCAGGTCCGATATCATCCGGAGACATTGGCACTATGCCAAGGTCTCCACTTCCACCCAGTTGGTCGCAACTGGCGGGGAGCAGGATGAGGCTTCTTCTAGTCTGTCTGCCTTCTGGGTGATAAAGAAGACAGTTTCCAGTTGGTCAACAGCCTCTTCCTTGGCTGTGTACCCTACCCTGCCTGGTACAGTTTTGGGTGGTGAGCCTACATCATTGGTCCGGGGTCAGCCCTCCGGGGGATCACCTTCAGAAGAGCATCACCCCCCATTGTGGTCCCCTCCTCCTCTGAGTCCTCCCCAGAGACAATGGTGGAGGAGCCTCCTTGGAAGAGGATGTGCAAGAGGAGGCACCTAGTCTCCCTTTGAGTGTCACTAATGGAAGACACGGATTTCGAGGAAGGGGATGGGTCCCCAAGACACCAATCTGAGGAGGTGTTCTTTGGGCGATGTTCTGGAAATCCTGAAAGAGTGGAGTGGTTGGTCTTCCCCCACCCCGTCCACTGAGGAATCCATGTTCCTGAAGGCATTTGGGGTGGGCCGATCTACTTTCTGGGTGTCTCCCCCTGCAGATGAGTTAGTCCAGCTCATGGCCAGCAAGACATGGAAGAAGCCGGACACAGTTGAACTGGTCCCCAAGAGGGTGGATGTTCCTCAGCCCGCTTAAGGACAAACCATTTTGGAGCAAAGGGGTCCTGGTAGATGCTATTGTGGTTGTCACAGTTGCCAAGAAAGTGCTTGTGGAATAGAGCTCTTCATCTCACCCCCCTAACAGGGAGTCTAGGGTGACTGACCAGTTCGGGAAGTGCGTGTATACCTCAGTGATGTTCAGACTGAGGACTGTGAATTACATGACACACTTTACATGGCTGCAAAGGGATTTGGTCTCGGAACTCTCCTCTTCCCTTTTGGAGTTGTTGCCTCTGGAGAGACTCAAGGTGGTTTCTCCTAAGCTATCCACACTCACTTCCCTAGCTAATGCCTCAATGTGGTTGAACACAAACTCTGTCAAGGCCATCTCATGAGTGGCAGGTACAGGCTTTGCTGTTAGGCATCATGCCTGGCATTGCCTCTGCGGCTTGCAGACAACTTCAAGGCATTCTTTGCTAATGCCCCATTTGATGGATCTACACTGTTTGGTCCCTCGGTCATGGACACTTTGACCCACAATGACCGAAAGGGTTAGACCTTGTCAGCAGTTGGAATCAGGTGTTTGACTCCCCAACAGTCCTTCTCTAAGAGTCAGAGGGGTAGTAAGAAGCTATGGTTTCACAGGACACAGTCTTCCCTCCAGGATGTTCTGCAGGAATCCTCTTCTTCTGGCTGGGGAAAGAGATTCAATGGCAAATGGTGCCCCAGGGGCAGTGGGAGTCCACAGAATCAGGGCTTTTGAGAACCCTTCTTGGAGAAGCCCACACAGTGCTCCTGAAGCACTGCCTGACTGTCCTGCCCTGGAGGCAGTCAGAGGTCATATCTCCCTGCACCACCTAGCCTGGGCCATTACCTCAGACCAGTGGGTGCTAAATCACAGTATAGGATCTCATTTTCCATCCATGGGGACTTCCCCTTCCTGACCTGATGTTGACAGCTTGGTATCTCCAGTTCGACAATTAAGCTGCAGTTGGCAGCTATCTCCAACTTCCATTTAGATGATAGTCCCATGTTTTCTTCTAGGCTCTGCAAGGCCTTTCTCAAAGGGGTATTCTTGCTTAGGCCTCCCTTCAAAGACCCGTCTCCTCCTTGGGATCTTACCTTGGTACTGCAGTCCCTGACACAACCTCCTTTTAAAACCTCCTGCAAAATGTGACATTAAGTTTGTATCTAGGAAGACGGCCTTCTTGGTGACAATTACCTCTGCTAAGAGGTGTTCCAAGTTACAAGCTCTTTGTATAAAACCTCCCTTCATAGCTTTTCATAAGGATAGGATTTCCCTTAGAACCAGTCCTTCCTTCATTCCAAAAGTGGCTTCAGAAACTAATCTAAATCAGTATATCCAGTTCCCTGTCTTTTTTTCCAATTTCTCCAACAAAGGTGAGTATCAGCTTTATTGTCTGGATGTTCATAGGCAGTTATGCTTCTACTTAAAGAGGCCTGAGGATTTTCAGAAATCAGATCAGCTTTTTGTGGCCTTCTCCCAGTCTAGGGAGGGAATAGCCATTTCTCCAGTGTCCATTTCTCATTGGATAGTTTCTTGCATAGCTCATGTTTACAAGAGCAATCACAGGACTCTCCCCAGACTTATTAATGCTCATTCTATGAGATAAGTGGCTGCGTCTTTGGCATTCTGGGCCAGGACTTCCTTGGATTACATTTATGCAGCTGCAACTTGGTCAAACCCCCATACCTTTGTAACACATTACAAGTTGGATTTGGTATCTAGGGGTAGAGCATCATTTGGTTCTTCTGTGCTCCAGGATGTCCTTCCTTGAGACCTCCCAGGATTTGAGCAGCTGGGGACTCTGACTCATCCGTGATCAATAATGACATGGATAGCATCAGATACTAAGAGTTATGTACTTACCATAACTTGGAATCTGTGCCATCCAGTGTCATTATTCATCATGTTCCCTCACTCTGTATCCCTCCTTCTGGTGACCAGGGGATTCTGGAAGTGATGGAGTGTTTGGGTACATGCTTCCTGGATTAGGATAGACTCCCTGCAGGGATGGTTATCTAGCAAACTCGATCTAAGGATTATGAGTAACAGGAAGGGGAGGGGAGGAGCTCAAGCTCAGGAGTTGTCGCTCACTTTGCTGGCTTGGAAACAAGATTAGTTCCAAGACCCATCCGTGATGAATAATGACACTGCATAGCACAGTTTCCAAGTTATGGTGAGTACATAACTCTTTTTATCAATCACTCGCAGTGGAGAAAATGAGCAATGATCTTCAAGTGGACTGAACTGCACTGGACTTTCTTTTTTCACAATTAGAAAAAATACATGTCTGACCATCAGTAAATGCTCCTGTTAAAAAGGTTACACAGTGATTTAATACGAAAACCAGTAGCTCTTCTTAGATGAGGACAGTCTAAACTGGACTAGGACTGAAGAGAAGCATGCAGACATAAGAGCACAAACTGAAAGTTATATCTGTCCAGAAAAAGAAAAGTCTGTCAGTGTCTGCATCCTTTCCCCTGAAAGGGAAAAATAAAAAGGAAACTGTCTTGCGTAAGATGGATCATGGTTGACTTTTGTTTTCCATAGGCAGTAAAATAAACTCTGAATGTCTGACCAAAGCAGTAAATGGCTTTTGCTGCAGCTCTTTAGTGATTTAATTCACAAATAAATAATTCTTCAGGTGAGCACCTACATGAGGTCCTAAGACAGTCTCACAGCAGCACAGGCTGACAGAGCTGTGTAAAATGGAAACCAAATACCTGCCTCGGCTCAGTACCATGCTGCTACTGCTGCCCCCTCCCTGCTCCTTTTTTGGATGATGAGAGCTGTAGTAAGTAGTCTTAGTCTGTAATGCAGTCAGATACACACACACACACACACACACACACACACACACACACACACACACACACACACACACACACACACACACACACACACACACACACCCTAGGAAAAATTGTACTGTTACTGCAGGCCTGCACAGTGTATTTTTATTCTTTTTTTTATTCTTTGCTTTCCTCAGTTAAAAGAAGAAAACAAACAAAAACTTTTCTCAACATGAATATGTAGAAGCAAACTATATGAAGCACGATTGCACAAGATGAATGCCGGCTGAAAATGAAAAAGAAATGTAGTGCAATTTGGAAAGTGGTTTCATACCGTACTATACACACACTCACAAGAATGCCTTCGCATTATTTACTCTGAGCATTCTTTTTTGCTGTGGCTGTTTCTTTGACCACTCTCCATATAGATTTCACTATCCACAGCATACTCCACAAATTCCCCTGCTATAACTTGCCCCTTCCACTCCTACCCTGTACTCCTTGGCACTTACAGGTCTGTAACACCCCCAACCTTATGGACATGCCTAGCAAAACTGATGCCCAACAGCACCACAATAGTGTTTTCTATAGTTTTAATATTACAGTTTTTCACTAGCTACCACAAAATACCTGCAGTTCTGTATGAGGGCCATTTCTGTATGTACCCAAACTCTTCAAAATTGCATCAAAACAGGATGAATATATTCTGTTTGATCCCTTGGGTTGTGGCACAGTAGAGGTCAAATGTGGGCCAACCATTGCAGCTCAACAGGTAGCATAGTTGCTGTTTGGTGCAGAAGGCTACTGGTTCTATTCCCACAATAGGCAGCTGGATGAATTGTTCAATACTGACACTGTAGTGCAGCATATGAGGGGTTGCTGCATTCCTGATTGTGTTGTCCTTCAGATGAGATGTTAATCTGAAGACCTATCTGCATGAGTTGGTGATAGGTCAAGTGGATATAAAAGATCCTCCAGCATTTATCATAAAGAGTAGGGGAGGTTCCTTGGTGTCCTGGACAAATTTCCTCTAGTCATTATGAATACAACCTTAGGTCTCCCCTGAAAAGAAGACATTGGTCTAGTGGGACTAACCCAATCAACAAAGTTTAAATGAATAAATACAATAAAATAAATGCGTGCCATCACAGAACTAAATGAAGTATAAATACAAGCACATTCAGTTGGTAACCGGTAAGGTGAATGGAGTGCTGTGCTACTTACCAACTTATGAGGTGAAGGAGAGTTTCCAGGGTTTGACCAAAGGGTATATAATTTAGGAGCTTAAGGCAGGTATGCATGCCTATATACATATATGCTACCTGATGTCATGGTGGATGGCAGGAGTGTATGGTAAGGATCCTACAGCATGGTAGTTGCTGCAACTGTTGATGCCTGGAACATGTGGTTAACTGCTAAATCACCAGCAGTGTTCCTAACAGTGATTAGGAATCAGACTAAACTGCACAATCACCGGGGTTATATTCAGTGGTGATCATATGATCACCAGGGATATATTCTGTGGTGATCATGGTGGACCAATCAGCAGCATAGTGTTCATTTCTGCTATAAACAAGTATGGGGGAGCTGTTGGAGAGATGCAGGACTTTGACAGATGGATTTTATCCCATTGAGAACAATGGACAGAAAGGTCCCTTGTACAGTACATGCTAAGATTACGATACTGTGTCTCTGTGAAGATCTGTATCTTTTTTAACATCTTTATTGAATTATCACTTATAGGCAGTCACACATTTATATAAATGAAAAACTATATTGACATATTTTCAGTTGCATACATTATACATCACATATAATCTTCTGTACAGTTATTGTTAATCTAACATTACATAGCCCACTTAATTCCTGCCTTCCCTTAAACCTCATTCCTCCTCCAAAACATTATTCTGCATGTATTGTTCTCATAATTCCCATTTTTTTCTATGTAATTTACTCCTACCCTTTTCTAAAGATCCGACTGCCAGTTCTTCTATCTCTGTCACTATGTTCACTACTTCAAATACAGTTGCTTTAGACTCTGATTTCCATTTTCTAGTGATTACTCTTTTGGCAGCAACCAGCATTAAATTTAGCAAGGCCTTACTATGTCTAGGCAATTCAGATCCTGTATTCCAGCACAAAAAAAGTTTCCTTAGTTACACCAGTTTACTCACCTAGTAGTTCTGACAGAGTGGTCTTTAGGGAAATTTTAAAGCATGCTAACTTATTACACTCCCAAAAAATATGTTCCCAATAATCTCTTTCTTCCGCATCACACCTCCAACATTCGCAGTCTACCTAATGAAAAATTCTTTGGAGTCTATTTGGGGTATACAATACCTATGCAAACAATTCCAAGCAAAAATTCTAAATTTTCTGAACTTCGTTGCATATTTGAAGCTATACATATGTCCTCCCATTGTTTCTTTTTGAATTGATTATCCAGTCTCTCTCCCCCAATCTTTTCTAACCTCCTCTGATTGATTCCTATAGTTATCATGCGATAGTTTATATGCCCTACTAATTATCATTTTTTAACAGCAGCTTCTGTTCTAGATTTAAATAAAAACTATACCAGAGCTGGTCTTTCCCTTAAGATCCCCATACCCTTTTCTCTTTGCCTATACTCTGATATCAGTCCTTGTTAGGGAATGCATTCTCTGGTTTGCAGTACAAATGTATTCTTGGCCTCTTCTCATTCTATTACCTTTCTATCTCTAATTATTTTCTCCCAATATGTTGGTTCCTTTGCCAGTTTTCTCCAGTAAATTCATGTCCCCTCTTGCCTGTTCTCTGTACCCCTAATTGCAGTCATCCCTATTGGTAGAAGCTCCTTTTTCCATTTCCGTGCTGGCTTGGTTCTTAGAATGCATTCTGCTTCTTTGTGACTATAAGGCTGTTGTTATTCTCCTTAAGGATCTGCATCTAAGTCCTGGTGTCTCCTTTTTGCTTGAGTTCCTCCCTCATTCTCCCTTTCCACTTTAAATGATGGCTGTCTGCTTGTGCTATGTATAGGAGCCTTAACCGTAGCAAATATTCCTTAAATCAGGTAATCCTAATCCACCTTGTTCTGTTGGAAGTGTCAGCTTTGCCCACTTGACTGTTGCTCTTTTCCCCTCCCTGATAAAATATTTTAACTCTTTATTAATTGCTATCTACAACATCTTCTCTGGTTGATAAAAATATGCCTGACCTGTGTATAAAACTAAAGGAACTAAACACATTTTTACTGCTTGTATCTTGCAATCAGTACTCATAAAACAGAGCTTCCTGTTTCTTAGTTTTTGTATTATCTTTTGTTTAGTCTCTTGCCACATATCCTTAGCTGCCATAACAGAATCCTTTTTAACCCATACTCCCACGTACTTCATTTTATCATGTCCTCATAAGTATGGCTATTGCTGAACCAATTTGTGGGCATGTAGTTTACAGCTATAGCCTTTATTTTATCTTCATTAATTTTATATCCCGAAAAGACTTGAAACTGTCTTAGAATATTCCACCACACTGAGATATCCCACTGATCTGTATCTTAACCAAAAAAATGACTGAATAATCCAGAGCATTTCATATGTACCAGAATGTCTCAATCTGCATACTTACGTTATTGTAATTTTGTTCTTTGAGTCATTCTCATTTAAGAGCAATTTAAATGGCATTTGAAATTTGAGAACCACAGTAAGGCAGGAAATGCATGTGAATGGCAACCAGGAAGCATGTATCTTGACCCAACTAATGGAACAACCACTTTTATTTAAATCAGTAAAAATAAAAATAAAAATGTCCAGTTGAGCTTACAATTTTCTTCCTACTTAATATAAGGACATCTTCAGAACTAAGCTTCATCTATTCATGATACAATTGAAGTCACATGACTAAACTCAGTCCCAATCTATTTAAAGTGATCTTACCAATACTTCATCTGCATCTTTTGGTGACAATTTAAATATTAAATATTAAGTATCAGGATTTGCAAAAATGTTATTCATCCTCATCATTCACTAGAACTGTTTAAGAAGTTATTTGATAAAAATCATTTAATAAAAGGCACAAGTTAATATTCTAATGCCTTCCACAAACTATAAAAATGCATTAAAAATATATGATTCTGATAGAGTATTTACAATTTTGCTGTTCGCAGCCTTAGAACGGGTAAAGGGGATATATAGTCATTCATACCTGGAAATGGTTGGCTCTTGATTTTAGTTGGCAATATAATTTTTTATACTCACACATGGTTTCCCAAGAACTACCCCTAGGGTTCACATTATTTTTTTCCAAATTAGCAAAGTGAAACTTATTGTACACCGTACAAGACTCTTTATGTCTATTTAGTGTGTTCTTAGTGTGTCCT
The DNA here is from genome assembly GCF_019279795.1 of Protopterus annectens. NCBI lineage: Eukaryota > Metazoa > Chordata > Ceratodontiformes > Protopteridae > Protopterus > Protopterus annectens. The sequence goes on from NC_056732.1 coordinate 330,488,345, forward strand.
TTCATTATGTCATAATAATGTTCGTATATGCGCTTCTTAAAAGAGCTCTCTGTCTTTCCAATATAAAAAAAGGGCAAGATACCCAAATGGCAATATATAAATATGTGAAACATCGAACATTCTGAATGGAGATTGCCATACATCACAGAATAGGAAATTTACCGTTTTCTTCACTGTAGTGTGATCTTGGAGTTGGTATATTTAAGTAGCAGGGGGGGGGGGTGCAGGGGGGATTGCTCCCCTGAAAAAATGTGAAAGAAGACATTTTCGTTTTTTAGATTTTTTTTTAATGTTCGATGTTTCACATCTTCGATCTGCTCTTCATTGATCAGAGGTTCGATGTTGTGAAACTTCTATCATTTGAAGTAGACACACACACACACACACACACACACACACACACAAACACACACATATATATATATATATATATATATATATATATATATATATATATATATATATATATATATATATATATATATATATATATATATATATATATATATATATATATACAATGCCCTTAGTATTACAATTGCCAGACTCTAGGCATAATTTTGGGATACCAGTTTCAAGATGTAGTTCTTCCTGTTCAGGAATTTATTGACATTGGTTGCACAACCCACATTTTTGTGCCCTTTCTACCTGCCTTAGGACACCCCCCCACCCGCATTTGTTCTTTCTAATCAATTTTTAATAATGCTTATTTTATATACAAAATATGGCTTTTCCTCCACAACATTGCACGTTCGTTGCCTTTTGACATTTGAAATTTAAAATGCTCCTATCTGGTTTTGCATGCCTGCAGCTGTGCTTTCTCATTTGAAATGAATTAAGATACACTATATTTGGAACAATGGAAGAGATTTTCAAACTCAGTGCTCCTGAAGAAATATATTTGAATAAAAAAATACCTTATAGTAAATAACAACATGCCCCAATCAATTACAGGAAAATATTAGCTCTTATGCTACATTTTAGACAACTTTAATTTTTATCTAAGGCATCCTAAAGATACCAAGAGTCTGTACATATAAAACTGTTTTCCTCTGTAGACAGATAGTGCACATATGTAACATCTGTAAAATGCACTAAAAGGAGTAACTAGCTGCTTCCGAGAGACGTGTGGATGCCTGGCTTATGTGCAGACTGGTGGAAACTGTTTTATTATAAAATGTGTATGCTTTTGCACTTTGGGAAGGCTAACTATGTAAAATATCAGTTCTTAGTGCTGACACATGAAGAAAAGGATCTGAAGGTTTTAATCACTCATGAGATGGTTTATCCTATGCAATGTGAATGGGATATGGTAATGGAAAATAGAGTGCATGGAACAGGGTGTGGATTCAACTGATGGTGATGTCATCTTTCCATTTTACAGGGAAATGATAAGTCCATAAGTAGAGTATTGTATTATCGTATGCATCTGTGGAGGCTATGCAGAGCATAGAAGGAGAGTTAGTAAATGATGACGGAATTAGGGGTTGGACTAACAGAAACTTAAGATAAATGAGCTTATATAAATCTTCTATACACAATTTTGCCTCTCTGCTGCCTGACAGCCATCAGCCCTCCACAATCAGTAAACCAGTTTGTTCTCTGCATGGCGAGAGCCAATACAGGAGGCTGCCTTTGCCAAACTAATTGAGGGTTTTTCTATTAAGTCTTTGCTCAACCCCATTTGCTGATGTGGGTACCATTGTCACTGTGAGTGCCTAGTATGCCCTTCAACTGCATGTAATTGCTTCTACCCACATATTAATGATGATGCCATCAATGACGTGGTAAGCCAGGCACTCATCTCCATATGGCTGTTTCACCTGCAAGCCTCTGCATGCAGTATTGTTGCTACTACACAGTTCTGTTTGTTCTCCTGATCCCCTCTCTCTTAACTCATGTAAAATAATCCATGATAATTAAACTCCTCTACTTAAGGTAACTTCTCCTACTTACCTTCAGGGTGACATCCACTCTCTTCTAGAACAAAAACATAACCTATGATTTAGAACAAATTATTTAATTTCAATCCCTTTATGGCCAGAAGTAAACTGCTTGCTGGAGATTGTAGTCACTTGCAGCTAAAAAGATAGCATAATCTGTAAACAGCAAAGCTGCATCTGCTCAAAACATTAGCTGCACATTGTCATCCTGTCCTCAGAAATCTTGAATAGGAGAGGAGGCAAACAAATCCATTGTGGAGTTCTTTGTGAATGTATGTTGCTTAATGATGAGAATGTAGAAACAGCTCTGGCTTCTTGAATACAAGGACTAAATGGTAAACAAAGTGTTCACCAGTTCCTTTGTAGCACTTCCCATAAGGCATTCTCAGATATATGGTCACATGCCTCCTACAGGTCCATAAAATGCATGTAGGCATTACTGAGAAACATCCATGACCCTCTAGTATCTGTGCAAGGACTAAAAGTAGATGCGCTGTTCTATAATCAGGACATAATCTGCTCTGCTTCTTTGGAATCAGAGGTCTGGTTGTCAAACAAATCCTTTTTAATATCCTTGTATAACTTTTTGGAGAAAGCTGAGAAGCCTGATCGCTCTGTAAATGGAAAGCACCAACCTGCATCCTTATTTGAAAATGGGGATCACCACATCACTTTACCAGTCCAGAGATACTGTTTCTCAACTTCCTTAAATGATTGGAAAAACCCAAATGTGTCCAGTACTTTTAGCTTTTCTGGCAAGATTTCATGAACTCCTGCAGCCTTGCTACACTGGAAGTATTCAGTCATCACAGTAATGACAAGTACAGAATTGGACCCAGTCATACCAGTTACTTTTAGAAATTTCTCCAAAAAGGAGGACATATCATTTAAGTACTGGTGTCCCTAAAAGTGTTTGTTTTGCTTTCTGAAAATGTCCTCATTCAAGGTCATTGTTTTTCAATCCTTGATGAGACCACCATGGTCAATGTCTCATGCCCTCCACTGTGTCCTCCAGACAGTCTGCAAGCACCTCATAAAGCCATTCTGCATAGGTAATCAAACTCCTTCCACACCCATACCCTTACTTTTGGGATTGTCACAGTTGCTGCCTTTTTGGTCAGTCAGTATATACACACTCTTTAAGAAAGACTCAGCCAAGTTAACATCATCACTGAACAGTACCTTAAACCTACTATAGTGGGGGCTGAGAATGCCTATGTCTTTAATTTTTAAGTTTGCATGGGTACATTTTGCCAATGGATTGCTTGGCTAAACTTCAGAAACACAGAGCTTAAAATCAAGCCTGATGTCCATAAACATTAGGGTGCCTGCAAAATATCCTGAATAACATGTGAACTACAGGTCAAAGGTGATTTTGCTAAATGGATTCTGAATGCCAAACAAAGTATAGTCAAACAATCTACTTATGCTGTACTGATGATGTCAGAAAAAGACTGAAACATGGCATGTCTCTAGCTAGTGGGGTTTGGGTTTATTGGCCTGATGTACCCATAAAGACTTAAATAGTAAAATGTTATGATCATTCTAAAGCCATATAGCTGAAGAACTTGTATTGCATATGTTCCACAGGCCTCCAGTACAAGCAGTTTAGGTATTTCACAGTGAAGACTCTAGCTTGGCTGGATCCAGAACCAGATCATGGTCAAATCAAGCCCTAGGTAGGGTAATGTATTGGGACTCCCACAACAGACCCCCACAGCCATTCCAATGTCCTATTACTTGGCTATTTCTCCCCAGTTACCGCAAACACTGCTCAGCCCCCTCAGTGTAAATACTATTTTCTTCTTTACGTCTGCAGTGATTCCAGATATTTGGGTTTCGTTTAAAACTTTTAATGTTATGTAGTCCTATCTCACCATAGTTCTTGCTGGATGGGTTCGGAGCCGATATCTGGCTCTGACTTGACCGATAACAGAGCTTTTCTTGGTCGAGGCTAACCCCTATCCCATGGTGCCTCACGGCAAATCCCCAGATCTCGTTTGCCATGAAAACTTCGAGGTTGTCTCCATTACTGGCTCGTTGGCTAAGTAGAAGATTTTTTTGCTAAATCTTGTATTTTCACCACCTTTTTCTTCAGCTTTACTCTTTTATAGTTAGTAGTCTTTCTTGTGTGATTGCATTGAGTGCTTGACCCCTATAACCCCCCCCCCACCCATAGGATTGTATGGCCCGTTTTAGTTAGAGGGCTGTAGTTGCTCATTTAAAATAGAAGGCCTTTCCTCCCTGGGTGTTTCTTCTTTAAGAAAAAAAAAAAAGGAAAAGAAATCCTCTACTTTCATAACTTTACTGTTTATTAGTTAGTATTGTTATTTTAGATAGTGCTGCTGTTTTTTTGTATTTGTTAGCTTTGTTAGCTTGTTCTTGTCAACATGTCTAAGGAAAAAGACAGAGAACACAAGGAACACCACCCCTTGGGGTTCAAAAAATGTGATAAATGTTCACAGAAGATGTCACTGACAGACAGTCACTCTAGCTGTGTGTACTGCCTAGGCAAAGCTCACTTGCAAGAACCTTGTACTTTTTGCCATGCCTTCAGTACTAAGGTTATTAATGAGAGGAAACACAAGCTAATAGATAGGGGTCTCATGATGATTTCCTTCCAGGAACAGCTGGAACTTGGTCAGACAGCTCCCAAGACTGCCAAAAGAAAATCTTCAGCTCCAACTTCAGAACAGTCCAAAAAGTCCAAAGCGACGAAGCCAAGGAGTTCTGGCTCTGATTTCGGCTTCCTCTGTTTCAGTGCTGTCAGTCTCTTCAGTGCCGAGGCAACCTTTGGTACCAAGACAATTACCAGATATTGACCCTGTTTCACCTACTTTGAGGTCTCCCATATTAGAGAGGAGGAGATCTCCTTCTGTTTCCACCCGCTCCTCCAGCACACTTTCAGAGGAGGACATCAAGCGGGTGGTGAAGAGGTTGGTCTCTGACCCGGCTCTGGCAAAAAAATTGGCCCCTCCGGACCCAAAAGCTTCAGAGCTACCCCATGTACAATCCACTGCTCTTCCATTGATTGCTTCGCTCTCGGACCCAAAAACCTCAGGTTCTTCAATATTGGATCCTTTGGTTCTGAGAATTCTCCCTGCTTCCTCGGAACCAATAACTCTGTCTTCACTGGCTCGGTCTGGAGCTGAGGGATCTGGGAGCTGACACTCTTGAGTCGAATTCGAGGGGGATAGTCACCCTGGGTTCTCTTCGGAACTGACCCCCCCTCTCGGTGCTTCGGCTCAACTCAGCTCGGTTCCCACATCTGCTTTGGAGCCATTCCCCCTTGCTCAGAGCTGACCATCCATCTCCTCGGAGCAGAGGTCATCCTCAGAGTGGGGAGGAAAGGTCTTTGAAGCAATAGAGATGGCTTTGTCCACTGCAAAAGCCATACCTTTGGACCTGATGTCCCGCTAGCAGTTGGCAGCAACCTCTTCTCCCCCGCCACCCCCATAACATAGGGAACCAGAGACTCAAGCAGCCCCCATTGGAGGTGCCCCCTCTTCCGAGACCTCCCCAGAATATCCAACTGGAGAGCTCCCTCAAAAGAGACTTTGTAAGAGGAAGCATGTTGACTCACCTGAGTCTGTCACGTCTAACACTGATTTGGAGAAATCAGAAGGGTCCCCTAGATCCCCCTCTGAGGATGTCTCTTTTTCTGACATCCTAGAAATCCTTAGAGAGAGGGGTGATTGGAAGACCTCTAACCCTACTGAGGATGAGTCAGTGTATCTTGAGGCCTTTGATTCCCGACCTTCCACCTCCTGGGTGACACCGTCTTATGACCAGCTCTTGGAGGTTATATCGAGAAATGCCTGGACCTCCCCAGACACTGTGAAGCCTGTCCCGAGGAGGCCAAACAAATTTATAACTGCACCAGAAGATAAGTCCTTTCTTTCCAAAGGGGTTCCCATTGATGGTATGGTGGTAGCAGCGGCCACCAAGAAGGAGTTGTCTGAGACATCTTCTAATATCTATCCTCCTAATAAGGAGTCCAGGACGATGGATAGGTATGGAAGACGTACCTTCTCTTCAGTGGCATTTATCTTGAGATTGCTGAATTACCTTTCCCATTTTACTCAACTTCAGAGGGATCTTCTGAAGGAGTTGGGAGATACCCTTCAGGGTTCAGTAGCTTTGGGATCCATGGATAAGGTTTCTGTGCAGCTCTCCACCCTTACATCGATAGCTAACTCTTCCATGATACATAGCCCACAAACTCAGTGTGCCACTCAACCACAGCCCATAAGGCATAACAATGTACCCAACACTCTAGTCATAGGTGACTCTATAGTCAGGCACACTGATGTTCCACTCACCAGGCTAAACAAGGATAAAGTTACTGTCAGCTGCCTGTTGGGTGCCAGGATCCGCCATATAATGCATGCACTCAGGTCACTCCACAACAAGTACAAATATGACTCTGTCATTGTCCATGTTGGTGTGAATGACCTGAGATGTACCTCCTTGGACTACATGAAAAGGGACATGGAGGAGCTGTCCAATCTTGTAGCCCAGGCAGGTATGACGTTAGCCCTGAGTAGCATCCTGCCATCACCCAGAATGATACCACAGTACAAGGACAAAATGATTGACTTCAATAATTGGCTAAGCTTCTGGTGTCATTCTAAGGGGATCCAGTATCTGTCTACCTGGGATGACATGATCGACAAACCACGATGCTTTGCCAGAGATGGCCTGCACCTGTCGCCCCTGGGATTCCGGATACTGGCTAAGGCTCTAGCCACACCTTAAGTGCCTTTTTTAGGCAAGGTTCAAATGACAAATTCACCACCCTAACAGGTACAGGCAAGAAGAATCTGAGGGTATTGCTACTCAATGCTAGAAGTCTAAACCTCAAAATGCACTCACTCGAGGCACTCCTTAAAATGGAGAACATCGACATCTGTGTAGTGACAGAGACCTGGTCCAAGGCTCCAGAGAGTACCCCTGCATTACCAGGCTATAATTCATACCACACCTTTCAGCCACCTAACCTGGACTGAATCTCTAAAGGCGGAGGCATGTCCATATTCATTAAGGATATCCACACCTCCAGGCTAGTTGCTCAGCATAATGCATCTGAGATTATCCAAGTGCAACTAACTCTGGGCAAGACCACAATCCAAATTGTAGCTTGCTACAGATCCCCCACCATGCCCCGGATTCCCACTCCCCTTTTCTTAATACACTAGAAAATATTAGGGTACAACCTAACACCCTAATAATGGGCAATTTCAACTACCCTACCATTAACTGGGAAAACTACTCATGTACCATCACTTGTGCTCAACGTTTTCTGGAATTCATAAATTCCAGTGCCATGGATCAACTTATCCACACCCCCACCAGGGGCAGCAATATCCTAGACCTGGTTTTACCAACATGGGCAACCGGTGCTCCACACCAGAGGTCAATTCCTCGTTGGTCAGATCCGACCACAAGCTAATCACCCTAGACATCCACATCCCTCCCCTATCCCCCATTAGGGAAACCACAGTAAAAAATTTCTCCAAAGCCAACTTCACGCTTCTTAAGACAGGAGTGCCAAACTTCACGACACCCATGCTGACGGACAATAGAGGTATGACTGCTGAATCCTACACAAATGCACTTTATAAGCACTTACATGGGTGCATGGATCGTGCAATCCCTAACAGAATGAAGATGCTATCCTCCAAAAAAAGGAAGCCAATCTGGTGGTTCCCTGCCATAAACAAACTCTACAACAGAAGAAAGAAACTGTTGCAAAAAATAGTAAAATCCCATGATTGGAGAAACTCCCTGGTCAGCCTCAGTAAGAAGCTGAGATCCCTCATAAAATCCTCCAAAGCTAGTTATGAAAACAAAATTGCCACTGACTCTAAAGACAACCACACAGCATTCTACAGCTATGTCAAGAATCTCAATGGCAACACTCAGATCTGCTCTGAGTTACAGCACAATGGCACTAAATATACAGAACCAACTGATATTGCCAACATCCTGGCAGATAGGTTCAGTGCTAACTTTACCCCCCTGTCATCCCCTAAAGGGCCCATCTCTATACCAGAAGAATGAAAAGTTCCTGTAATCACGGTTGCACAGGTACAAAACACACTATCCAAAGCAAAGAAAACAGCATCCATGGGACCTGACGACATCCCAGACTGTGTTCTACATGAACTACAGAATGAACTGGCACCCCACCTAAATACTATGTTCAATCATAGCCTCACCTCAAGCTATGTGCTCACTGAATGGTGCACGGTGACAGTTATCCCACTCCACAGGGAGCCACCACAGACCCCGGAAACTACTGCCCCATTAGCCTAATGAGTCTGGTCTGCAAGGCTATGGAACATATCATCATGGAACTTATAAACAATGACATTGGTAATCTCCAAACTCAGGACCCCACCCAGTTCGGGTTTGTAAAAGGCAGATCATGTCTCCTAAACCTGACAGACTTCTTTGAAGCAGTCATCAAAGCTGTAGATGAGGGTAAGGTGGTTCACACAGCCTATCTAGATCTCGCCAAGGCTTTCGACACCATCCCCCACTCTGGAATTATAGATAAACTCACTAAACTAGGTATAAATCCCTATGTCACAAGATGGGTTGCCAACTGGCTCACTGACAGAACCCACACTGTGAAAGTAGCAGACTCCATATCCAACTTCAGACCAGTGACAAGTGGAGTACCACAGGGTTCAGTCCTGGGTCCTCTCCTGTTTGGTATCTACTTCTCTGAAGTACAGGCCAACACAGAAGGTCTTTAGCTAACGAAGTTCGCAGATGACTGCAAGCTAGGAGTCATAATCAAAACTCCAAAAGATGTGGACATCCTACAAAAGGGCCTCGCTGAGACAGATGCCTGGTGTCAAAGCCATGGCCTCAAGCTCAATGCCAAAAAGTGCATTGTCATCCCTTTTGGTAAAAACTCAGTACTCATGAACTACCACATAGGCGGTAGTCTACATAAACTGAAAGTGTGATAAGAGACCTTGGGACACAGGTGGACAGTAGTCTCTCCTTTGATAATCACATCGCCACAGTAGTCAGGAAATTCTTCTATGTGGCACACCTCATCACAAAAGGTTTCTCATCCAGGAAAAAAGAGGTCATTGTTCCCCTCTACTCATCACTCATTAGACCCATTATAGAGTACAATGTCCCTTTTGGTATGTACCTCACAAGATATCTACAACAACTGGAAAGGCCACAGAAATACCTCACAAAGAGGATTACCGGCCTCAAACAGATGCCCTATGCAGACCGTCTCAAAAAACTGCAGCTTTACTCTGTTGCATATCGCCTACTCAGAGGCAATCTCTGCCTAACACACAAAGCTATGTCAAACCCAGAGCTTTTAGACATGCTCCACTTAAAGAAATCCCAATCCCTACGAGCTACACGGTCTAGGGACCTAAACCTTGTCACCACAATAAACAGAACATGCTGGAGGGATAGATTCCTGTCCCAGAGACTTCCCATATTCTGGAACAAACTACCTATCTATATCAAACAAAGCTCCTCATTAGCGCTCTTCAAGAAAAATCTTGATGATTGGATGGGAGATAGGAAATTCACCCCGGGGATCACTTCTGTGGCTTTGCTCGACAGTGGCACAGGAAATAATTTTCTTGGGTGGCGAAAGCCAGGTTACCTTTGGCTAGGCTTATATAGGCCCTAGAGCCGATAGCCTAGTACCTACCTATGAACCTATGAACCTATGAGGCTGATTTCCTATGCAGCAGATGAAGCGAGCAGGGCAGCCGCAGCAGGAATCTCTCTTAGGAGGCATTCTTGGGATGCGTCTCTGTAACTTCACGGAATAATTTAAGTCTTCCTTCACTAACATCCCCTTTGATGGTTCAACTCCTTTTTGAACTCAGGTGAAAGAGACCTTGACCAGGTGCGAGCAGGAAGGGTAAACCTTATCTGCCACTGGAGTCTGTTTCTCCCTTCCTTGTAGACCCTATCCCAAACAGGAGGGAGAATGTGGTTCCACAAATCCCAAAAAGGTTTCCTTCTGACACAAGGTCAACCCTCCCCTAGGGCAGAGGGGGAGGATACAACAGAAGATGCCATCCTCACGGCAGAGGAGGTCTGCAATACCAGGGAGATAGAGAAACCTTTTCTGATCATCCCTTCCATTGCCCCTGAGGGGTTGCCTGATTGTCCGTCTCTGGAGGCAGTCAGGGGTCGTCTATTGCTGTACCCAAGCACCTGGCTAAACATTTCACAAGATCGTTGGGTACAAACCATAATATCCAGAAGTTACCTGATTCCCTTTGTTTCCAATCCTCCAGTAAACTGGTCTATACTACACGTGCCACCAATTCAACTAGACCATGCAACATCAGATGTCATCTCATTGCTGCGAAAAAGAGTCATCCACAAAGTCCCCACAGAGCAAATAGGATCCGGAACTTACTCATGATTCTTTTTAGTTCCAAAAAAGACAGGGGACTGGAGATCAATTCTAGATCTCAGCAAACTCAACAAGTCTGTAAAGAAATCGAAGTTCCAAATTATCACTCTGCAGTCGATATTTCACTTTATAGGGAAAGACAATTTGATGTGCTTAATAGATCTTCAGGACGCATACTACCACATCAAAATGGACAGGCACTCCAGAAGACACTTACGCTTTCGTCTGGGAGCCAATCATTTTCAGTTTCAAACACTACCTTTGGCCTCACTACAGCCCACAGAGTGTTCACCAAATGCATGGCAGTGGTAATGGCTCACCTGAGACATCAAGGATTCCAGGTGTTTCTGTACCTAGACAACTGGCTCCTCACTGCTACCACCAAGCATCAACTGATCAGAACCAGGTATGAGACTCTATCCTTGTGCACCAGATTGGGCATTACAGTAAACCTAAAAAAAATCAGCCTTATCTCCATCGCAGCACATTGTATTCTTAGGCTCAGAAATAGACTCAACCACCATGACAGCAAGACTAACACCAGAAAGAGTAGAATCATTAAGCAACTAAATCAGATCTTTGCTAAACAGTCACAGAGTTCAGGCTAGGGTGGTACTTCAAGTACTAGGGACTATGGCTTCCTCCATTCTCTTAGTTCTCCTAGCCCATCTGCACATGAGATTACGTCAATGGCTACTATTTGCCCAATGGTCAATGCAGGATCTTCCCCTGTCTCATCAGATTCTCATCACAAACTCCTGCAAGAAGGACCTGACATGGTGGTTGCATATGGAACAACTTCTCTTAGGTCGCCCACTTGTTCACCTTCAAGAAAATGCAGTTTTGACCATAAACACCTCTCAGATAGGGTGGGGGGGGGCATTTTCTGGAAATGACGGCCCACAGTACATGGCAGAACCACGAGAACCACTTGCACATCAATGCTCTGTAGATGAAAGTGGTGCTCTATGCGTTGCAAGCACTTCACAGTTCTCTTCCCACCGGGACAATTGCGATTCAATCAGACAACATGTCTATTGTGTGGTACATAAAGGGGGAACCATATTTTACCCGCTTTGTCGAGAGGCCTTAAGAGTTTGGAAATGGGCGATAGACACTCAACACTTTCTGGTAGCAATGCACATCCTGGGGAAGTCCAATGTGATAGCAGACAAACTCAGTTGAGCAATTCTCATGCCTCACAAGTGGTCCCTGAATTCAAAAGTTGTGAAGGAGATCTTTCACAAATGGGGCTGGCCTTGCTGCGACCTATTCGCCACATACCTGAACACCAAATGCAGCAGCTACTTTGCCCTAATTCCCCATCTGGAGTTGTCACCTAGGGATGTTCTAGTCCATGATCGGCCTCTGGGACTCCTTTATTCCTTCCCACCTTTTTCTCTCATTCTGAAAGTGATACAGAAAGCAAAACAGTTGAAGAGTACCCTAATCCTCATTGCTCCTTATTGGCCTCGTCAAGTCTGGTTTCCCTTCCTGTGGCCCTACCTCTTGGAAAAACCATGGATTCTGGAACCATCTCCAGACCTCCTGATTCATCAATCAGGGCAGTTCCATCCTACCATCCAGACCCTAAAACTGACAGCATGGCTGCTCCAGTTCCATGAATAGCCAGATGTGTTTCCCTATCACCTTCAGTCAAACACATTTTGATTTCTTCCCACAAGCCTTCCACTAAGAAATTATATTCCAGCAAATGGAAAAGGTTCTCTATCTGGGCTATAAACCAAGGCATAGATCCCTATACAGCTCCTATAGAATCTATTTTGTCCTTCCTTGTGTCCATCTTTCATAAGGAGCCACGGCTGCTATAGTTAGAGTTCAGTTAGCTTCCATCTCTAATTACCATTTCGACTACATGGGAAATCCCATCATGTCCCACTCTTTGTGCTAAACCTTTTTGAAGGGAGTCCTCCTCCTCAGGCCTCCAATCAAACAACCTACAGAACCCTGGGACCTAAACTTAGTTCTCACATCTATAATTTCTTCCCCCTTTGAACCCTCTTATTCATAGGATCTGAAATTATTATCTTGGAAAACACTACTTTTAGTATCCATAACTTCTGCTAGGAGAGTCTCAGAATTACAAGCTCTTACTATCTGACCTCCTTACATTGTTTTCCACAAGGATCAAGTCTCACTTAGAACTAACCCTTGCTTTCTTCCCAAGGTATGTTCAGAGCATAATCTTAACACTACTGTTGAGCTACCAGTGTTTTTTCCGAATCATTCTAATAAATCTGAATACAGGCTACACCAGTTAGACATCCATAGAAGTCTCAGGTTTTACCTACCCAAGACTAAAGAATTTAGAAAATCAGATCAATTATTTGTTTCCTTTTCTGACAAAAAGAAAGGCTCACCTGTTTCTAAGGTTACCCTCTCAAAATGGCTTTCAGATTGCATTTCCTTTGCTTATCAGACTGCTGGGAAACAGTTACCCAACAAAGTAAAAGGCCACTCAACAAGGGCAGTATCAACTTCATGTGGCTTTAGATCTAGGCTCCCAATTGATACCATTTGTGTAGCAGCTACTTCAGTGACACTGCATACCTTTGTCACTCATTAATAATTGGATTTGGCCTCATCCTTTGGGTCCACTGTGCTGAAGAGTTTCTTTGCTTGAGCCACCCAGGATAAAGGTGCTAGGGATGCTGTCTCATCCAGCTAGAATTACGGTGAGATAGGACTACATAACATAAAGATGTTATGTACTTACCATAACGTTCCATGTTTGTAGTCCATCTCACCTACATTCTTGCATCCCACCCTCCTGCCTCCTTCCTGTTCCTGGAGGATCTGGTGGACTACACTTATGCTGTCTGACCTGGTTGTAGTTCTTTGGCCATCTTGCATGGATAGTGTTACACAATGTTCTGTCTGTATGTGCACAGTACTGATAGTTTTCATAACTATTAGGTACTTATTCCTTTCTTGCAAACAAGATCTGGGGATTTGCCATGAGGCACCATGGGATAGGGGTTAGCCTTGAGCCAGTAAAAGCTCTCGAGCTTTAGTATCGGCTGAGTCGGAGCCGAATATCGGCTCTGAACCCATCTAGCAAGAATGTAGGCGAGATGAACTACAAACATGAAACGTTATGGTAAATACATAACTTCATTTTTAAAATTTTATATCACAAACAATGATAGCTGTTTGCTAAACAAGCAATACAGTCACAATGAAGACAGACTTAGCATGAACAGTAAAATTCCCTGCCCTTGAAACTCACATTCATTGAAATGGCATTAAATCCCACATTCAAAGAAAATGCATCTGGCCAGTGGAGGATTACATTTATCTTTGGGCTGTTTTCAAACCATAGGCTCCTTGCACACCTTTTTAGGACCATGCATACACACGTGTCCTTTGATTCACCTTCCAGATTGTATAAATTAGACTCCTTGTATAATACAGCACCATTTGTTAGAATGTGTTTTAAATTTGTAGTTTTGAACATTTTTCCAGTAAGCAGTAAAACTAAATGTATGAACCAGTAATAAGAAGACTGCCCATTTCAAGACATTTTAACCATAAAAGGCCACTCAAACTTCTGTCATTAAAGTCCACCAATATCAGTCAATATACACAATCTCTACACAAGTAAAAGTCATCTGAATGATTCCACATTAAAGAGATTTTTAACTAATGAAGAGGTTCCTACTGGCAAACAACATTTCATTTCAGTGTTTCATCTACAAATTCAGTACCTGCTGACCTTGAAGAATTAATAGCCTATGTTACACAAAAAAAGTTGGTAAGCTGGTAGTATTGCAATAAGGAATGGCTGGAAAAAGTTTTAGCTACTAAGGATCTCATCCAAAGGAGGATGCACTCAATAATGCACCACCCCATCCCACCTTAAAGTATCAACAATCTATCTACATGGTGTGGGAGTAGAACCCACAGTCTTCTGCTTCAAAAGCAAGTTTACAACCTGTTGTGCTACTACTACTGCTTTCAGATTTTGTAGTATAAACACTGACTCTGATTTGCTAAACAAAATGGTTGCACATTGAAAACAAACTTAGCATGAGCAAGAGTAAACTTCTCTTCCCTTGAAACTCACAGTTTCTTGAAAACGTTCTGAAACTCACAATTCCTTGAAAATGCACTGAAACTGACAATTGCTTCAGCAGTCTGGTAGTT